>NW_024062724.1:0-177975 GCF_006381635.1 Hibiscus syriacus | reverse complement strand
TTGAAGATCACTCTCATCAGAACATTGACAGAATTTTTAACTTTGTCGGAAGGGTTTTTTTTAATGTTTTTTTATCATTTCTATTTCAATTCGGGAAAAAGGGCTATTTTCTGCAGCACTTACTAATGGTATTGGAACACGGTGTGAAGAATATACGAATATGTCATCCCCATGAATCCAAACCTTCCCGCTCTAAAACTGAGTTTTGTATGTCTAACGAGGTACGAAGATTCAAATCAGACATGTTTATTTTCTTAATTAGTCCTACACAGTTTTCCTTATTTTCTTTTTCCATTCTCTTTAAGCTTCATGCACTTGTGGAGTTCGAATCGACAGAGGTTGCTGAGAAAGCGGTAATGCTGCTACTTGTATTATTAATCAGATCTTTCTATTTCCTTCAAGTGTTAATATTCGTTTCCGACACATATTTGGATATAAAGACATAGATATTGAGAGCTTACTTGTTGGGTCAGGTTGAGAAGTTAAATGATGAAAGGGATGGGAGAAAAGGGATCCAAGTAAGGTTGCTTCTTAGACTCTTGGTATGTCTCGAAATCGGTTATATTTCATCAGATTGTGGCTTTCTCATATTTGTTAAAAGTTTCAAAGTTTGGCAACCAACTTTGGAAAATGTTTTTTTAAAGTTTGGTAAATGTTTCTTTGAAAAATGTTTTTCAAAGTTTGGTAAAATTTTGGTAGATGTTTGTTGAAAATAGGAATGGGTAAATTCACTTTAGTCATTGCACTTTAGGGTATTTTTAAAGATTAGTCCCTAAGTTTCTACTATAAATACCCTTACCCATTTAGCTTCAAAATCATCCCAAAACATTTATTTCTTCCTATACTAGAGAGCTTTCTTGTGAGTAGTGAACGTTTTGTAAACACCTGTAAATTTTATCTCTTAGTAAAAGATCTGCAGCAGCCCGAAGACGTAAGCACAATTGGCTGAACTCCGTTATCAATTTTCAGGTATTATTTTTTCGCTTTTATTTTGCATTCTCACTAATCTGGTTATAGGGAAATTACTTGTACTAGGTTTATTTCCCAACAACTGGTATCAGAGCTTTTGGTTGTGAATTTTGTCAAATTTTCTGCGAGATTACTATTCATTACTATTCACGTGAATAGTGAATTTCGTGAATAGTGAAATTCGGTCGGCGATACGAGTTTATCGACGGTGGTGTTCTAATACACGGTGATTCGCAAGAATTGTCAGAAACGATCCAAACGAAGCCAGATTCGAGTGGGAGCGATGGCTGCAGACGAAGGGAAGGTGAAAATTGAAAAGTTCGATGGTGCGGACTTTGGCTTTTGGAAGATGCAGATTGAAGATTTTTTGTACGAGAAAAATCTATATCAACCTCTCTCAGGAAAGCAACCAGAGGGCATGAAGGATGAAGGGCTCTTCTCGACAGACAAGCCCTCGGAGTTATCCGACTGACGTTATCCCGCAATGTTGCTTTTAACATAGCAAAGGAAAAGACCACAGCGGGTCTTATGGCGGCTCTCTCCAGTATGTACGAGAAGCCATCGGCCTCAAACAAAGTTCATTTGATGAGGCGATTATTCAATTTGCGGATGGCGGAAGGGGCATCGGTGGCACAACACCTAAATGAACTCAACACAATCACAACCCAGTTGAGTTCAGTGGAAATCGAGTTCGATGATGAAGTTCGAGCTTTAATTCTCTTATCATCTCTACCAGACAGTTGGAATGCTACTGTTACAGCAGTCAGCAGTTCATCGGGAAACAGCAAATTAAAATTCGACGATGTTCAGGATCTGGTATTGAGTGAAGAAATTCGACGAAGAGAATCGGGTGAAGAATCAACCTCCTCAGCCTTGCACACGGAGTCTAGAGGCAGAACTTCAGAAAGAAATTCAAATCGTGGCAGATCAAAATCCAGAAAGGGCAAATCAAGAACAGGAAATAAAGATTTTACCTGTTATAATTGCGGCAAGAAGGGTCACTTCAAAAGAGATTACCGAGCACCGAAGAAAAATACCGGCGCACAGGAATCTGCCAACATGACGGAGGAGACAGCTGATGCCATGATTTTAAGCGTCAACAGTCCGATTGAATCATGGATCTTGGATTCAGGGGCATCTTTCCACTCCACCCCATGCCGAGAAATCATGGAGAACTATGTCAGTGGTGATTTTGAGAAGGTTCATCTAGCTGATGATGAAACCTTGAAGATCGTCGGAAAAGGAGACATCCGACTAAAACTGCCAAACCAGACCACCTGGAAGCTGACAGGAGTGAGACATATTCCTGGTCTCAAAAGAAATTTGATTTCTGTAGGACAACTTGATGGAGAAGGATACAGTACAACCTTTTCAGGTTGTGAATGAAGATTACCAAATGAGCACTCGTCATTGCTCGTGGTAAGAAGACTGGTACTCTCTATGTAACCTCAAATTTAGAGAATATCATTGCAGTAGCAAATGCTGATGGAAAATCAAACCTATGGCACCAAAGGCTTGGCCATATGAGCGAGAAAGGGATGAAGACACTTTTGTCAAAGGGGAAGCTGCCGGATCTAAAGAATGTAGATGTCGGACTATGCGAGGATTGCATCTTTGGCAAACAAAAGAAAGTCAGCTTTGCAAAGATTGGTAAGACACCCAA
Organism: Hibiscus syriacus; assembly: GCF_006381635.1. Lineage (NCBI taxonomy): Eukaryota > Viridiplantae > Streptophyta > Magnoliopsida > Malvales > Malvaceae > Hibiscus > Hibiscus syriacus. The sequence goes on along the minus strand of NW_024062724.1, from coordinate 175,343 downwards.
GGCTGAAAAGTTAGAGTTAGTTCATACTGATGTATGGGGACCATCTCCAGTTCCATCTCTTGCAGGCTCATTATATTATGTCACCTTCATCGATGATTCTACAAGGAAGGTGTGAGTTTTATTTTCTGAAGAAAAAATCAGAAGTCTTTGATACCTTCAGAAAATGGAAGGCCATGGTGGAAAATGAGAATGGTATAAAAGTCAAGCGGTTGAGGTCTGACAATGGAGGAGAGTACAGGAATAGGAGATTCAGAGATTTTTGCGCAAACAATGGGATCAAGATGGAGACAACAGTTCCCATGACACCGCAGCAGAATGGCTTAGCAGAGCGCATGAACAGAACTCTGAATGAATGTGCCAGAAGCATGAGGATACATGCCGGATTGCCCAAATTTCTATGGGCTGAAGCTATTAACACTGTAGCTTACCTGATCAACCGTGGGCCCTCAGTTCCTTTGGATGGCAGAATACCAGAGGAAGTTTGGAGCAAGAAAGAAATAAACCTTTCACACTTAAGAGTGTTTGGTTGTATTTCTTATGTACACATAGACTCTGCTGAAAGAAGTAAACTTGATGCTAAGTCCAACAAATGTGCCTTTGTTGGTTACGGCGGTGATGAGTTCGGTTACCGGTTTTGGGACTATGAAAATCGGAAGATCATTAGAAGCAGAGATGTCATTTTCAATGAGAATGTGATGTACAAAGACAGGTTAACTATAGAATCAAGCAGCTCCAATATCAAAGCTGAAACAAAGGAATTTGTTGAGTTTGAGGAGATTTCTGGAAATGATGTTCAGATCAGTCCTGAAGCAGTTCAAGAAGAACCAGGCACACCGGAACTAAGACTCTCCTCCAGAATTCCTAAACCAACCCAACGGTATTCTCATTCTTTGCACTACTTGTTGCTGACTAACAATGGTGAACTAGAGTGCTATGATGAAGCAGTGCAAGTGGAGGATTCAATCAAGTGAGAGTCTTCCATGAAAGATGAGATGGACTCGCTTTTGTCAAATCAGACGTGGGAATTAGCTGAATTACCACCAGGTAAGAAAGCGCTTCACAACAAGTGGATTTACAGGATCAAAGAAGAGCACGATGGGAGCAAACGCTACAAAGCGAGATTGGTTGTCAAAGGTTTTCAGCAAAAAGAAGGTATTGACTACAATGAAATTTTCTCTCCAGTCGTGAAACTGTCTACAATCAAACTGGTGTTGAAAATTGTAGCTGCAGAGAATTTACATCTTGAGCAGTTAGATTTAAAGACAGCTTTCCTTCATGGTGATTTGGAGGAAGAAATCTATATGAGGCAGCCAGAAGGCTTCATAGAGGCAGACAAGAAAAACCTGGTATGAGGTTGAAGAAGAGCTTGTATGGTTTAAAACAAGCTCCTAGATAGTGGTACAAGAAGTTCGATAGTTTCATGAGTAGCAGTGGTTTTACCAGATGCCAATCATATCATTGTTGCTACATCAAGAGGTTCGACTATAGCTTCATTATTTTATTGTTGTACGTTGATGACATGCTCGTTGCAGGCTCAGACATGCAAGAGATTATAAACTTGAAGCAAAAATTGTCAAAGCAGTTTGCTATGAAGGATCTGGGCGCTGCAAAGCAGATTCTTGGGATGAGGATAAAGAGAGACACAAAGTCAGGGACTTTGATATTATCACAGGCTGAGTACATCAACAAAGTACTCTACAGGTTCAACATGCAAGATGCTAAACCAGTAAGTACACCTTTAGGTGTTCATTTCAGACTCTCCAAAGAACAGTCACCAAAGACGGAGGAAGAACGTGCACACATGGTGAAGGTGCCGTATGCCTCAGCAATTGGAAGTCTGATGTATGCCATGGTTTGTACCAGACCAGATATTGCTCATGCAGTGGGAGCTGTTAGCAGGTACATGAATAATCCGGGCAAGGTACACTGGGAAGCAGTCAAATGGATCCTCAGATATCTTCGGGGTACCAAAAACAAAGCACTTTATTTCAAATGTGGAGATATGATACTGACAGGCTATGTAGATGCTGACTTAGCCAGAAATGTCGACATCAGAAGGAGCACTACAGGGTATGTCTATACTCTAGGAGGAACTGCAGTGAGTTGGGTTTCTCAACTACAGAAGATAGTTGCTCTCTCCACAACTGAAGCAGAATATGTCGCTGTTACGGAAGCCAACAATGAGATGGTTTGGCTTCAAAGTTTCTTGGAAGAGTTAGGCAAGAAACAAAAAAACAATATCTTGTATTGCGACAGTCAAAGTGCTATCCATCTAGCAAAGAATCCGTCTTTTCATTCCAGGACAAAGCACATACAATTGAGATATTAACAAGACCAGACATGTTGTTGCATTGATCGAGGTGTGAAGACATATTAAAATCAGTCTTCAAGTGAGAGATTGTTAAAAGTTTCAAAGTTTGGCAACCAACTTTGGAAAATGTTTTTTCAAAGTTTGGTAAATGTTTCTTTGAAAAATGTTTTTCAAAGTTTGGTAAAATTTTGGTAGATGTTTGTTGAAAATAGGAATGGGTAAATTCACTTTAGTCATTGCACTTTAGGGTATTTTCAAAGATTAGTCCCTAAGTTTCTACTATAAATACCCTTACCCATTTAGCTTCAAAATCATCCCAAAACATTTCTTTCTTCTTATACTAGAGAGCTTTCTTGTGAGTAGTGAGTGTTTTGTAAACACCTGTAAATTTTCTCTCTTAGTAAAAGATCTGCAGCAGCCCGGAGACGTAAGCACAATTGGCTGAACTCCGTTATCAATTTTCGAGTATTATTTTTCCGCTTTTATTTCGCATTCTCACTAATCTGGTTATAGGGAAATTACTTGTACTGGGTTTATTTCCCAACAATATTGATTCTCCTCAGTTGAAGCCACTTTTGAAATGTAAATGCAGCCAGAATCTGTTCCGAAAAACTGAAACACCGAATTCGATAGCGTACTAGACAAGGATGATTTACTACACATGGAACACTCGGAAGGTTCCTTTGAATAAAACAATGTTGAATCAACCAAAAATAACGTAAGCCTTAAGGTAATCATGTCCGACACGCTTCCAACCATATTCATATTGGACATGTAACTGGAGAAGATGGCTTTTGACCTTTTTCGTAGGATGAGGATAAGGGGGTGGGCAGATCAAAAAAGAGAAGGGGAAAACGGGGGAAGGGTCGGGGGCGTGGAGGACGAGGCCCGACTGCATTGCCTAAACCCATCGCAAATGTGAAACAGACATCCGTTGAATTCTTGGTGTTGATGATTTTGTCGGGAGGATTTTGTGAGGCATGCGAGCGAGGAAATTGATGAAGTCTCTCACGAGTCACGAGGGAGACCCACTTATTTAATACCACTTGGGGTAGTAGTCAAGTTCGACCTTTGAAGGTTTATTTCACTTTCAGTCCATGTATTCTTTGGAGATTTTAAATACAGTCTTTCAATTTATAAATTTTGAAAATTTAATTCATCAACTTATCTGATTTAAAAATTAAAGTTCAATCGTCAATTGATAATAAGTGGCGGATTTAGAAATATTTTAAGGGTTGAAACATATACATTATTAACACATTTTTTTTGTATGTAATGAACACAAATAAAATTTTATGGTGGACAACATCAATAAAATAAATAATTCAGTCTTCTCTCTCGATGCATGTTAGCAGGACTAACAGCGATTAAATACGAAGCTATTCTTTCTTGATTCATTGTTTCTTTCTTGCTGAAATCTTATTGTTTTTTAGGGGTTTTGTTGGGCTATGTTGCTGAGACAACGACGGACTAGAGGAAGCTCTTCGCGGTGGGGAACGAGCAAGAACTTGATTTTTCCCCCGACGGAGGTGGAAGGTTCCTATGTTGTGAAGCCTCCAAAATTTTTGTTCGAGGAAGGGATCTTGGAGTGGAGATATGCGCTGGTTGGGCAGTTTATTAGATCAACCACGAATTTTGGAATATTACAAAAGGTAGTCAAATTGATGTGGGGTAAAGCTGCTCCGGTGAAGGTTAGTTTGGTTGGTTCAAATTTATTTGTTTTTTCATTTGCCAATTCTTCTGCTAGGGACTGAGTTTTAGAGAATGGTCATTGGCATGTTCAACACAAGCCTATATTTCTAAGAAAATGGGAACCAAATTTGAAGGAATTGCACTTTGATTTGGTTCGAATGCCAGTATGGATTTAATTGTATAATGTTTCCTTGGAGTTATTTTAGAAAAATGGACTCAGCTACATCGTAAGTGCAATTGGCAAACCCCTGCATATGGATTCAATAACGACTTCTAGGGAAAGACTCGAGTATGCTAGAGTTTGTATAGAAATTTATGCGGAATCAAAAAATCCAGATTATGTTGATATGTTATTGTGTGATGAGTCAATTGTCAGGATCAATGTCATTGTACCTTGGAAATCAATTTCTTGTGATGAGTGTGGCAAGTTTGGTCACTCTGTGAGATACTGCCCTCAGGGGAAGAAAGTGGAACAAGTTTGAAGGGTAAAGGGGTCTATGAAAGTGGTGAAACAAAATGCTACTGTTAATAATAGTGATGCTGCAACTGTAGGAATAAATGTTGATAATACTCCTACTGAAAAAATGGTCTAAGCAATGTGGAAGGGGTAAATGTAGGAACAAGCACTGGAAGTTTTGTTGATACTTTGCATCAATTAGTAGATATTTTTACAAAACATTTAGACAAAGAAAGATTTTGGACACTTAGGAGAGAATTAGGTTTAACTGACCTATCTTCAATTAGTGTTTAAAATAATTTTAGCACTTTTAAATAAAAATGAAAAATGCTTATTAAAAATAACACTTTTGATTGCATTCTATGCTAATAGTTAGGAGGAGTTTATGATATTCAGTGAAAATTAATTATATGTTCAAATAATTCTTAAAGATAGATTTGATTGATTGAATATGATTAATTTTTAATATATGAGTTGTCAATACCACTAGAGCTTTTTAATGTAGCATTTTGAGTGTTTAAAACGGATTTTTGACATTTTTGTGCATAATGCATCGATACACTAAATAGTGCATCGATGCATCCCTTTGAATGTGCATTGATATATCATGAGATGCACCGATGCACTCCTTGAATGTGCATCGATGCACTAGGCTATGCATCGATGCAACCGTCGGGTTTTGGGTTTAAAATGCTTATTTTCTTCATTTTTGTCAAAAACCTATTCCCAAAACCTCCATCGTTCGCCCCTCTCTCACCCTATACTCTCAAAATTGCTCCAAAACCAACGTTTTTGATTTGAATCTTCAAGCATTACATCTCCAAATCCTGCTAATATCATTAAATCGTGCAAAACAACATCTCATTCTCACAAATCCGAATTTTTCAAGGTATTTTTCTAAAAACCCCTATTTTATCAAATTTTGATTTTAGAACTAGTTTAGATTAGTTATAGGATGAACATTATATCAGGCATTTATTATATTATGATTCAAGACTATATTTTACAATCAATTTCGGCAAAAACAAACAATATTTCAAAAATGTTCTTTTAATTTTGAAATTAAAAAAATTAATTTTTAGTTTCGAAAATTATTGATTTTTTATTTAATTGTGTTGTTTTCATGAAAACTATATGTATTATGATTTTTCAAATATTATTTTCAAATAGTTTTCAAAATCTTGCCCATTAGGATTCGGTTTAGAGAACCTTAAATTTTTGCGGACTCAATTGAGTTTTGGGATTGATTATATTGCAAACATGTTTTTAAATTTACAGGTTACCTATCCAATTCCGATTCTTACACCATGTCTAACCCTAAACATCTCAGGTCTTCTTCGAGTCATTCTAACCAACCTCTTAATCCTATTACTCCTCAACCTCAAAATCCAAACGATCCCAATATGACCATTATAAACTCCTGTTTTAATATGCCTGCTCGTTATAGAGAAGAACTCTACCATAGGTACATGGATTCTTTCCGAACATACAAAATCCAGGAAGAACGTATTCCCTCTGTTCAAGCCATGGTAGATATCAACTTTGAATACCTACCGACTCTCACTTCCTGGAAGTTTGATAATCTGTTTTACCTTAAACCAATTGTCTATCATCAGTTAGTCCGCATTTTCTACTCTAATGCGGTTTGTGTCCAAAATGCGCGTCAAAGTGCTACTATAGGAATTAGATCCTATCTTTTAGGACAATATATTTATATTGATTTTGAAATGATCGCTACTCACTTTGGACTAGATGACAATGGTTTAGATAATGAGAAAGAGATTGTGGTATCACCCTATCAATCTAATGCTAGTGTTAGTACCTTACGAACTCATCACGATAGATTCCTTCATTTAATGATCTCTTGGTGGTTTAGACCATCCGGAGGTAGGTACTCCACTCTCTGTGTCAGAGATTTATGGTGGATACATTGTATCCACCATAATAAAAAGATAAATTTGCCACAAATCATTTTGGTGAACTAGTAGATACTAAAATGTTGTCCCTTCTAAACATGTCGAAACTTTAGTTTATGGGTGTCTACTTAGTAATCTTTTTATCAAACTCGGTCTTAGAGTTTCTCTTGACAATCTCATCCCTCTTCAAAACCAAATCAATCTTACTTCCTTAAATAAAGCTGACTGGAAACATGATGAGGAAACTAGCCAATGGTTTATCGACCCAATAAGCAAACTCTGGGAGCTAGTTCTTCACGAGCTCCTCCTTCTCTTAGCTCTTCTCGTGCTCCACCTCCTCCAGCACCTGCTGCGGACGATGATCCCAAACTCCAGCAGCTCATTCAAGACATTGATGATGCAGACAATGATTTGTAATACCAAAAATTTAGACGATGGCCAAAATGAAAATTTGGAAAGTTTGATGGTCAAAATAGAAAATTGGGAAAAAGTTTAGGGAATTAAGTGGTGATTTTCCCAAAAAGAATTTTATTTCATAAATGGATTTATTTAGTGACCAAATTATAAATTTGGTAAAGTTTGGTGACCAAAGTATAAACTTTAAAAAGTTTAGGGACCAAAATGTAATTTTAAAAAGTTACATATGGGTCACGAAATTAAGTAAATAAAATATTATTTTCACATTTTTAAAATGTTGGAAAATAATATTTAATGGTTTAATTCCATGTTTAATTTGAATTGTTTGATTAAAGTGACTGAATTGTAATTTTTGGAAATTACAAGGGCAAAATGGTAAAGTGGATAACTAACTTGTTCATATTTGACTATTAAAAGATGATAAGTCTGATATTTATCTAATTTTGATGATGATAAGGATATGTACCTTGGTTTTATGGTAATTATGAAGTTATATTAAGGGTATATTGGTATTTTCTTAAGTTAATGATTTAAATAATGTTTTAAAGGATGGTAAGCAAGATATCAATAAAAAATATCATGCCAAAGTGTTTTTGTCCATCATATTCACGTGATAAAGCTTTCAAGCTAAGAAAAATATTTTACTTTCAATTTTTTAGCTAATTCTTTTGGAATTGGGTTATGTCATGAAATAGGAAAGTGGTCTACGCGAAAAACGCTATCATTTGGTACCAATATTATTTTCTAATTTTATTGGATTTCGAAGATCCCAAATCTAAGGGTTTGTGCTCATATAATAAATCATGAAATTGATGATTTAGAGGTTGTAGATTCATTTTCAAGCTTGATTGATGATTAGAACATGTTAAATATTTCTACAACTTGTTCTTTAAATTTCGGCCATGAATGGTTTGAGTGTGAAAAAAAAATATAGAAAAATTATATATGGGTTGGAAATGATGAAGGAAGTATTTTACAAGCCTTAGAAAAATTGGGGATCATTTTATAATTTTTGAAAAGTTGGAGATCAATTCGTAAATTCTGGAAAATTGAGGGGTTGTTGTATAAGTGTTGTATAATTGATGTACTATGTTGGAAATTGTTGTTTGGGAATTTAAATGAGTGTTATATGTGAAAAATGACTATTTTGGAAGTTTGAAAAGGTTGATGATTTAAGTACAACACTTGCATAATTTGGGTACTTAAATGTGATTATGCTTTTCTAAAAGAATTTGAATGGTAATAATTTTAATAATGGAATTATTGGTATTAAGAATCTAAGTGATAAAATGGTGAAGGACCATTTTGTGTAAATTGGAAAAGTTAGTTCTAATATTAAAAATGAATTAATAAGTGTTAAAATATTTGGTGGAAAAGAGTTTGAAGTATATTATGGAGTTGTTATGGGATTTATTTATGTTACTACAATACTAACATATGTATTATTATGAATTTGTGATATACATATTATGATTGATTTGCGATTGAAGCAAGTCAAATATAAAAAGGGTGTATTATGGAACATAGTGAGGCACATATATTGGATATATAAAGTGTCAAGGTAAGTGCAATACATGGATGTTTTATACATCATCAGGAAGACTTGCGATAAGTCAACCTTGTTTATGTTGACATGACATTGATATGTCACAGTATGAAATTATAATGCATTGATAATTAAAAATGTGATATTTTACTATGAATGTTATTTCGGGTATGAACTGCCTAATGCTAAACTATGATAATATACTTTGCCATGGATGGATCGAATAAAATAGACTATATGCCCAAGTAAGTCATTGAGGGACAAGGTATAGTTGGCACGCCAAAGAGTATAGCAGCTGGATGTTTATAATACACTTCGGTGTATATGGTGGGCACAACCTTATATGTAATACACTTCGGTGTGTATGGTGGGCACGACCTTATGTGTAATATATTTCAGTGTATATGGTGGGTACGACCTTATGTGTAATACACTCCGGTGTATATGGTGGGCACGACCTTATGTGTAGCACTACGGTGCAAATATTACTCGAATACACAGGGTCCTCAGGGTTGTATATTAGGTTATAGGCTATGGTTTATGGTTTATTCCTTAATAAATGGTAAGCATGCAAATAAGCTTACGAGCTTATGAAATAATGGCAAGTATATTGGTAAAATAAGCTTACGAGCTTATGGAATAAACGGTAAATATTGGTAAAATAAGCTTACGAACTTATGGAATAAATGATAAGTATATTGATAAAATAAGCTTACGAGCTTATGGAATAAATGGTAAATATTGGTAAAATAAGCTGACGAGCTTATGGAATTAAATGGTAAGTATATTGATTAAATAAGCTTACGAGCTTATTGGATAAATGATTTTATGGCATTTTGAATTTGTCATTGAAATTCATGCATGAATTGTGTTGCACTGTATATTGTTTTAATTATCTCACTAAGTATATACTTAGTGTGTAATGATTTTCACGAGTAGGTAAAAAGCCAGTAGTGGATTAAAAAGTTCAAAGTGACATCAAGCATCGAAGAGTATATTTCTATATCAGTAAGACATCCTATGATGGAATTTGATTTAGATAGTGGCATGTAATTTGATAATGTTAAATTTGTTTTTTTGAATTAATTTGGAAACCAATTGGTAACTTGATAGTGATGAAAGGTTAATTTTTATGAGTTTTATATGTAATTTTCGGAAGTTACTGTAGCAATGAATAGTAATGAACAGTAACCATGTTTGTTAAAAATTTTCCAATATATTAAAGGGGAACCGATTCATTATTCACTATTCATAAAAAATCTTTTATTTTAAATTTGTTATAATGAAAAACAATTCATATGATATGATATTTATATAATATCAATTACCATTTTAAAGGAAATAAATTTTAAATCGTTTTTGAATTGTAAAATGGTTTTAGAAATTCATGTGACATCTATAATCTGTATAGGTATAATTATACGGGTTATGGTTGTTACATTTATTGACATCATAGCTACAGGTTTAGCCGATTCTAGGACTAAATCGAAGTTTTTTTGAGTTAAACAGTGTATACATGCCACTAGGATGTCAAAAATTACTGATAGTTGTATATACTATGATGATGCTTATAGGGAGTAAAGTTATTCTTTACTAAAGTATGATGATTCTGACTATGTTCATATGTTGAAATTAAAGACAAAGGTAAGAAAGTAGAAATTGTTGAAAAGAAGGTTGAGATTGAAATCAACACAAAAAGGGACCGACATGACTTTTGTAAAACACCTTAGAAGGGTGGATGTTGTAAGGGATTTTTTTCCATTTTGTTGAAGATTCTGAATGGAAGAATCTATTAAAAAGTTTGAATGGATTACAAGAAAAGTTGAATCGGATGAGGATCCAAAGGAGATTTCTGAATCTAGTGATGATTTTGAGGTTCCTCCAGGTAAGCTTAAATAAGTGAGAAATGTTTAAGCTAAGCATTAAATTGTTTAAAGCATTGTTGATTTGAGTAAGAGGAAATAAATAAGCGGTAATAAGTTGTCTGCTAAAAGTTTACAGAAAGTTAAGTTATTAGTGAATCAAATGGTTATGAGTTGGATTGAGAATATATATCAAGTCCATAAAATTGGATAGAGTTACATTGTGAAGGTAAATATGCGAAAATGGATTGTCTAACCTTCCATGCTGCAATGAATAATTGTATAGATCGAGATTGATTCTCAAGAACTTGGAAAGTGTCAAGTTCGTAATGATAAGAAAAAGAGTAAATTTGTTTACTAGTGTGATTTTAGCATTAACTACTATGAAGTTATTGCTACAAATTTATCAAGTTTTCTTATTGAACGATGTGAACATTGAGACTTATATTTGAGATTGAAAATGTTTCAACTGTTCAAAAATATTATCTTTGGATCTGGAAAGTTATACAGATTTCCTTAAGAATGAAATAAGGAATTCTAAAGTAGAGATATTAAATTCAATTTGATAAAAAGTGTTATTATGGTGGAAGACATGTGAGTCATGATACAAGGGTTAGACGTTCAAATAATAAATGTCTGATAAAGATTTAGGTGATTATGTTACTGATGAATCTGATGGGATTATCATTAACGAGTTTAAGATCATTTTGATCATGAGTTGGTTGTCTCTGCATTAAGGTTGGGTTAATGGTCGCAAGAAGCAATTAATTTAGAAAAATGCAGAGAAATTAAAAATTTTAATGATTGATGAAAAAGTGAAATATCATTAACGTGATATCAACATTGGTTATGATTAAGATGATGTAAAAATGATGCATAGCTTTTGTAGCTAAGGTGATAGATACTCAAGTATCTGAAGTAGTATCATATGATATTTCCATAACTTAGGAATTTTCATATGTCTTTTTAGATTTATTAATCGGGTTACCTCCAGATTGAGAGGTGGAATTCAATATTGATGGTTATCAAGGCATTAATTCTGTATTTATGGGTTCATATTGAATGGTTGCAATTGAGTTAAGAGAATAAAGAACTAATTGCAAGAATTGATAGATTGAGGATGCATTAGACCGAGTATTTTACATTGGGGTAAACAGTATAGTTTATAAAAAAAATAGATCTATGCGATTATGCATAGATTATCGATAGTTAAACAAAGTAACTATCAAGAACAAGTATCATCTTTCGAGGATTGATGATTTGTTTGATTAGCTTAAGGAAGATGTTCCAAAAATAGTTTTCAGAAAACAGTATGAACACTACGAGTTCGTAGTAATGTTGTTTGGTTTGACAAATGCTCAGGCAACATTCATAGATTTGATGAATCGAGTATTTTAAATTTTACTTGGATTAATTTAAGGTGGTATGTATTGATGACATTCAGGTATACTCGAAGACAAAGATAAAGCATGATGCTTATCTTTGTATTGTGCTCGAGATACTTAAGGATAAAAAGTTATATGCCAAACTGTCAAAGTGTGAGTTTTGGCTATCAAAAGTTGATTTTCTTAGTCATGTTGTCTCAGTATATGGCATAAGAGCTAAAAATATATATATGAAAAAAAACAGAAAAGAAGAAAACAAAAAGAAAGAATAAAAAGAAAATGAAAAAAAACAAATAAAAAGAGAAAAGAAAAAGAGAAAAAAATGAGAAATGATTAATATATATATATATATATATATTTCACTGGTGGAAAAATAAATATGCGAGACTAAAGACTTTGAAGTCAACTCTGATGAGTGTCTATTTTATCAAGAAGAATTTGTATTTCTCATGATGATGAGTTGAAGAAAGATATTCTTTTTGAAGTACATTATAGTCCACTGAATATGCATTTAGGTGAAAAAATGTATATGGATGTAAAAAGTCATTTTTGTGGCCAGGTATGAAAAGAAACATTACTGAGTTTGTTGTTACATTGTTTGACATGTCAATACGTAAAGCTGAGCATAAAGTGATTTCGTAATTGTTGCAACTGATTTATATTCCAGAGTGGAAATAGTAAAGAGTCGCTATGGATTTTGTTAATGGACTACCTTTGATATCAAATAAAAAGGGTTTGGGTGATAGTGACCGGTTAATTAAATCGACACATTTCATTTTGATGTAAATGGACGTTACATTGGATAAATATACAGAGTTGTATATCAAGGATATAGTATGATTACAAGGAGTATCAGTATCCATTATATCTTTCAGGGGTCCAAAGTTTACTTTAATATTTTGGAAATATTTGCATAAAGTTTTGGGTACTTGATTGAATTTTAGTATGATCTTTCATCCACAGACGGATGGTAAGTTTAAAAAAAAGTACCATTTAGATATTAGAAGATATGGTGAGTGCATGTGAGATTAATTCCAAGGAATCAAGGGAAAGAAAAGTATTTGCCTACAATAACAGTTATAAATTGAGTAACAAGATGGTTGAGTATGAAACTTTATATGGGAGAAAATGTTGAACACCATTGAAGGTTTGAGTTAAAAATCGAAATATTGTTGGCCCATATTTAATGAAAGAAGTTGAGGATAAAGTAAAGAAAATTAAGAAAATCTCAAGATGATATTTGATCGGCAAAAGTATTATGCAGACTTGAAGTGAAAAGAGATTGAAATTTTATGAAGGCGATAAAGTTTTTCTTAAAGTATCGCCTTGGAAAAAGATTTTTGTTTTGGAGGCAAAGGGAAACTAAGTTTACGATTCATTGGACCTTATGAGATATTAAAAAGAGTTAGACTGATGGTTTATCAGTTAACATTAACTATGAAGGTAATTGAGATGCAGAGTTGAACAAAGTGCATAATGTTTTTCATGAGTCGATGTTTAAAAAGTATCGAATAGATCTTTCACATGTCATTGCATAAGAGGAAATTGAGATCAGACCAGATTTGACTTATGAAAAAGAACCAGTTCAGATCTTAGTTCGATAAATCAAAGAACTACATAGCATGACAATTTCTCTAGTCAAAGTGATTTAGCAAAATCAAAATGTCAAGGACGTTACTTGGGAAAGAGAGGATGATGATATGAAGAAATAATATCTTCATATTTTCATATCAGGTTGAAGAATTAGATTGAACATATTCAAAATCTAATGATTTGCATGATCTTTACAAAATTCACCAGAAATTTATAGTTAAGGCGTGAGTACGTTTTACCAGTTCGTATAATCCTAAATTAGGTTATAAAATTTACAATTGAAAGTTCAATCCTTATAAAAGGGGAGTTAGTGTTTTCATAGAAAGTTTTAAAATTCAAGGACGATTTTTCTTAAGGAGTGGATAATTGTAATACCCTAAAAATTTAGACGATGACCAAAATGAAAATTTGGAAAGTTTGATGGTTAAAATAGAAAATTGGGAAAAAGTTTAGGGAATTAAGTGGTGATTTTCCCAAAAAAGAATTTTATTTCATAAATGGATTTATTTAGTGACCAAATTATAAATTTGGTAAAGTTTGGTGATCAAAGTATAAAATTTGAAAAGTTTAGGGACCAAAATGTAATTTTAAAAAGTTACATATGGGTCACGAAATTAAGTAAATAAAAATATTATTTTCACATTTTTAAAATGTTGGAAAATAATATTTAATGGTTTAATTTGAATTATTTGATTAAAGTGACTGAATTGCAATTTTTGGAAATTGCAAGGGCAAAACGGTAAAGTGGATAACTAATTTGTTCATCTTTGACTATTAAAAGATGATAAGGATGGTATTTATCTGATATTTATGATGATAAGGATATGTATCTTGGTTTTATGGTAATTATGAAGTTATATTAAGGGTATATTGGTATTTTCTTAAGTTAATGATTTAAATAATGTTTTAAAGGATGATAAGCATGATATCAATCAAAAATATCATGTCAAAGTGTTATTCTTCAGCATATTCATGTGAGAAAGCTTTCAAGGAAAGAACAATATTTTACTTTCAATTTTTAGTTAATTCTTTTGGAATTGGGGTTATGTCGTGAAATAGGAAAGTGATCTACGCGGAAAACGCTATCATTTGGTACCAATATTGCTTTCTAATTTTGCTGGATTTCAAAGATCCCAAATCTAAGGGTTTGTGTTCATATAAGGAATCATGAAATTGATGATTAATCTTGACGATTTAGAGGTTGTAGATTCATTTTTAAGCTTGATTGATGATTAGAACATGTTAAATCTTTCTACAACTTGTTTTTTTAAATTTCGACCATGAATGGTTTGAGTGAGAAAAAATTATGGAAAATTTATATATGGGTTGGAAATGATGAAGGACGTATTTTACAAGCCTTAGAAAAATTGGGGACCATTTCATAATTTTTAAAAAGTTCGAGATCAATTCACAAATTCTAGAAAATTGAGGGGGTTGTATAAGTGTTGTATAAGTGTTGTATAATTGATGTACTATGTTGGAAATTGTTGTTTGGGAATTTAAATGAGTGTTATATGTGAAAAATGACTATTTTGGAAGTTTGAAAAGATTGGTGATTTAAGTACAACACTTGATAGTTGGGGTACTTAAATGTGATTATGTTTTTGTAAAAGCATTTGAATGTTAATAATTTCAATAATGAAATTATTGGTATTAAGAATCTAAGTGATAAAATGGTGAATGACCATTTTGTGTAAATTGGAAAAGTTAGTTCCAATGTTAAAAAGGAATTAATAAGTGTTAAAATATTTGGTGAAAATGAGTTTGAAGTATATTATGGAGTTGTTATGGGATGTATTTATGTTAGTACAATACTAACATATGTATTATTATAAATTTGTGATTTATACAGATTGTGATTGATTTGCAATTGAAGCAAGTCAAATATAAAAAGGGTGTATTGTGGAACATAGTGAGGCGCATTTATTGGATATATAAAGTGTCAAGGTGAGTGCAATACATTCATAAAATTACACATGGATGTTTTATACATCATCAGGAACACTTGCGATAAGTCGACCTTGTTTATGTTGACATGACATTGATATGTCACAGTATGAATTATAATGCATTGATAATTGAAAAATGTGATATTTTACTATGAATGTTATTTCGGGTATGAACTGTCCAATGTTAAATTATGATAATATACTTTGCCATGGATGGATCGAATAAAATAGACTATATGCCCAAGTAAGTCATTGAGGGACAGGGTATAGTTGGCATGCCATAGAGTCTAGCAGCTGCAAGTTTATAATATACTTCGGTGTATATGGTGGGAACAACCTTATGTGTAATACACTTCGGTGTGTATGGTGGGCATGATCTTATGTGTAATACACTTCGGTGTATATGGTGGGCACGACCTTATGTGTAATACACTTCGGTGTATATGGTAGGCACGGCCTTATGTGTAATACACTTCGGTGCATATGGTGGACACGACCTTATGTGTAGCACCATGGTGCAAATATTACTCAAATACCCAGGGTCCTCAGGGTTGTATATTGGGTTATAGGCTATGGTTTATGGTTTATTGCTTAATAAATGGTAAGCATGCAAATAAGCTTACGAGCTTAGGAAATAATGGCAAGTATATTGGTAAAATAAGCTTACGAGCTTATGGAATAAATGGTAAATATTGGTAAAATATGCTTACGAGCTTATGGAATAAATGATAAGTATATTGGTAAAATAAGCTTACGAGCTTATGGAATAAATGGTAAATATTGGTAAAATAAGCTTACGAGCTTATGGAATTAAATGGTAAGTATATTGATAAAATAATCTTACGAGCTTATAGGATAAATGATATGTGTATTGGTAAGAAAGTTGGATTATTTTGATCATGGTAAAATATTGGATATGAAAATAACATGATTTTATGGCATTTTGAATTTGTCATTGAAATTCATGCATGAATTGTATTGCACTGTATATTGTTTTAATTGCCTCACTAAGTATATACTTAGCGTGTGATGATTTTCACTCATAGGTAAAAAGCCAGTAGTGGATTAAAGAGTTCAAAGTGACATCAAGCATCAAAGAGTATATTTCTATATCAGTAATACATCCTATGATAGAATTTGATTTAGACAATAACCACGTTTGTTAAAAAATTTCAGTATGTTAAAGGGGAACCGATTCCCTGCTACAGAGGAATCGATACCCCACTGTTTACTGTTCACGGGTACTGTTCACTGTTTACTATTCACTATTCATAAAAAATCCTTTGTTTTAAATTTGTTATAATAAAAAATAATTCATATGATATGATATTTATATAATATTAATTACCATTTTAAAGGAAATAAATTTTAAATCACTTTTGAATTGTAAAATGGTTTTAGAAATTCAGGTGACATCTATAATCTGTATAAGTATAATTATACGGGTTATGGGTGTTACATGATTCTCCAGCATCGGCTCCGGCACAGCAAGAGGAACAAGTGCCTCCATATTTTAGATCATTTATGGAGACATTTGATTTACGGTTTGCTTCCATAGAGTCTCATCTTACTGAATTTCAAAGGAGATGTGTGAACGTATGGATGCTCTCACTCTTGAGATGCAAGCACACTTTCCTCCTCCTCCCGATCCTCCAATGGAGTAGACTTTGCCTTACTTTGCTTTTGTTTTGGTTGAATTTAGAACTTATCGTTAAAACATTTTGAATGTTTTTTGATTTTTTTACTTTGGTTGTTGGATGTTTGAATTTGTTGTGATGTTTTATGGACGTTTGAACTTATATGGTTTATTTGAATTTTCATTTTGAACTTAAATGTTTATTACTTTTTCATCATACATATTAGTTGTATTATGACCAATTTTACCATTTCACATTTTTTTATGAATATTGATGATATTAATGGCTAATCTCTCTTTTATTTGTGATCTTAGCAGTTTGAGCTTTAAATTTCTAAATATCGATTGGCTAAGTTTTTTAAATCCTTGTTTAAAATCGTTTTAGGGTCTTTTTTATTTAACAAAAAGGGGATAAATTATGTGTTATAAAAGATGTGTTATAGTAAGGGGGGTAAATTTTCAAAATTATTTACAAAAATTATTTTTAAAGAAAATCTTAAAATTACACAAATGTTTTGTTATATCAAAAAGGGGGAGATTTTTTAAAACATTTTAATGTTTCGATATAACAAATTAAATATAAATGAATTTTAAGTTTTTACAAATGATTTTCTAAGTATATTCGATTTAATTACTCGAATATCAAAATATTACTCCAAGACTTTCATAGATCAAATTCAATCCTTACTAAAAGTGTAAAATTGTGTTTGAATCGTAAAATGTTTTTGAAACAATTTTCACAAAGTATTTCGAACAAAAAACGAGCCTAAAATCAATTTTTTAGGTAAGTGTACCGATGCATAAATCAATGCATCGATGCACCCTTGTTTTAATTGAACATCGAATAGCTTTTGTGTACCGATGCACATACCATGCATCGATGCACTCCATGTATTATTAAAACATCGAATTGATTTTATGCACCGATGCACAAGCCATGCATCGATGCACCCCGGCTATTTTAAAACATCGAAGCATATTTGTGCACTGATGCACTTGGTCAGCCAACGGTCGAAATATTTGAATTTTACACTTGATGCACCTTGTCTATGCATCGATGCACCCCACACTCCCAACCAGATTTTTAATTGTTTTCACACAATAACAGCTCTATTGACTCCACTAATGATCCCCAATGTTCAAAAGTGATCCAAGGAGTATTTAAACAAGCTTAGAAGCCATTGATCAACAACAATTAATAAGAGAAGCTATAGAATCAAAGAGAAAGCATCAAACCTCAAGTTTGAGAAATTTCAAGCCTATTTTATTCAATATTCATATTTACTTTCAATAACACTTGTTGTACTCAATTGTTTTATTGTTGAGTGTTCTTTCTTTGTTCTAGAATTGTGCAAACATCTTTCCTTGTGAGGATTTTCTTGTAAGTTTGCAAAATTTGTATTGTTCTCTTTGGAGAGAGTGTTCTAAAAAATTTGGGGTATAATTCTTGAGGGATTTGTAAGGTTACTCTTTGTCCTCAAAAGAAATACAAATTAGTGAATTTGTGGAAACTCCTTAGTGTGGATAGCTAAGGTAGTGGATGTAGACTTTGGTTGAGAAAGTCGAACCACTCTAAATCGTTGTGCAAATATTTTCAATTTTCTGCAAAAGCTTCCACCAAAATTTTATTGCCAATTCACCCCCCTCTTGGCCGATTCCGTCGATCGATTAACTCAACAATTTCAATGACATCTCTAGAAGTGTAAAACAGAAGATAGAGGAATTGATAAACATTCAGTTGGTCATGCTGGCAGTAACATTACTTATGAATTGGAAGTTGGTAAGGAACTGAAAATATTTTACCCCAAGGCTATTTGTCCGTTTGAGAGTGTTTTTCGGAAGTAAAATTAAAAAACTTTTGTTCAATTAGAAATTTCATGTTAATAGAATTATTTTTCAAGAGTTATTTATTAATAAAAGAAACACTTAGATCTAGAGTCTAATTATATTTGGAAAAACACACTACTCTCAACAAGGGAGAAGCTCACCCCCTCGACACATCTCATCCAGCTCGTCAAACCCAACTCCACAAGCTTATCACCATCTTTTGAATAATTCAAGTCTTATCATTATCATCGCTCTTATTAAATGATAAATTTTCCCGCTCGAGGTGTAAACAACTTGAATATGATTGATTTTGTCGACTTTTCAAGTTTTGTGTAAAAGAATTATTAGTTTCTTAGAGTATTAATTCCATCATTTTCCCGTAAAGGGTCAAAACCTTTGTTTGTGTCGGTACAAAAATAATGGCACTCATTTTGTCTAATCTAATGAACGCCCCATTCTAACCAAATCATAGGTTTGATGCTTATGCTCAGGCTTTTCAATTTTTCATTTTTCAATCCTTATAATGTTTTTTAATAGGATCAACAACAGTCGCGGATGTAGGGGGCAAACTCACACACGAAGAAAATATGGTTTCTAGTCTCAAAATAATATCACAAAGCAAGCATTTATCATTTTCAATGACTAATTTCATCCGCATGAGTCTAACTCGAGTAGGAAGCCTATCCAAGATAATCATCCATAAGATAATATTGTGCTTTGGGATACTCCCAGGGAACCACACCAGATGGTGCCACAAGACCCTTGAAGTCGTGGTGCGCATGTCTTCCCATATTTATCTCGTGCTAAGTTTTCTGACTGGACCAACAATTAAGTGAGAAATAGCATGTCTCATTTTTAATAAGCACTTAAAACTCAAGCTAGCATTCGTAGGGGGCTCATCTGTAATATCCCAAAAATCGGGTCAGTGTCTAAAATGCAAATTCTGAAATCTTGGTGCTCAATTTCGAAATAAGTTAAAAGTTTAGGGACCTTATTGGAGAATTTTGATGTTGGAATTAATTGTAAAGTTTGGAAGTAATAAAGGTATAATGGTCTTTTCTAAGAGAAGATTTTTATTTCTCTTTTTAAGGGATATAAATACGTGGAAAAGGGAAATGAAAGAAGAGTCTGGAGACTTTTTTTTCTTCTTCCTCATTGTTGTAAGCTTCATCTTGAAGGTGAATTTTGGTAAATTGATTCTTTCTTGAGTTTAAAGCTTAATTTTTATTCTTAGTGTGCTAAGAAAGATTAATTAGAGATTAAAGTGTGTTGAAACTCCAAAATGAATGAATTATGAAGGATTAAATATGAAAAGTTTTTAAGTGAATTATTGAAATAGAAGGAGTTAATAGATTTTGAAGTTGAATTTGACTTGCCAATGGTTAAATTAAAAGATATGAAGTGTTAGAAGTGGATTTAGAACAAGTAGAAATTTTGGTATGATTCTTGAATTCTATGTGGAGGATGAGAATTTGAGAATAAAGATGTGTTAAATGTATATGAATTGGTTTGAGTATGTATCCTTGAGTTAAGAGTATCAAAGAAGCTAAGTAAGGAATGATTTAAGTTGAATTGAGTGAATTTTCGGGTTCAATAAGGGATTTCTGGGCAAGGGGTGTCAGTACCCATTCAACAAGTATCGATACCTCAAGAGTCAAATTCAGGAAGATATTCAAAGGGTACCGATACCTAAAGGATGGTATCGATACCCCCTTGAAACGAAAAATTATCGAATGTAATTTAGGTATCGATACCTAGGCAGTGTACTGATACCTCAGTGAAGGGATGTATCGATACCCTATAGAGGGTACCGATACCTACTTTAAATAAGAATGAAACTAACCTTTCCTTTATTTTAATAAAATAAAGAATTAGAATCATTATATTGGGAATACTGATAGGTGTCTAATATTTATGATTATGTAGATATCGATCGAGGGAAATGTCTGGACAAGTCGGCAAGCAACAATCATCGATAAAGAGATAAAAGATTGGTATGGACTAGTGAGGCCAGGTGAGTGCATATTAGTTAGTATATGATAATGAATGAAAATAAGACTTGTGACAAGTCTATTTCCTATATTAGCATACATAAAATCATGCATATAAGCATATTATTGATATGAGCATATGTGTGATATATTATTGTACATGTTATATGATCGGTGTGAATGTATGTTATTGTTATGTGATTAAGATATCAATTATGTGATAATGAATTATATGAATATATGAAAGGTGAAGTAAGCTAAATAAATGTGGACCTAGGTGACTATGTGTGAAAAGGGTATAAGCCATGTGGATATGAGTTATGTGAATATAAGTGATATGAGTACAAGATCACAAGAGATAAGCCATGCGATATGAGTGATATGATAAGAAACTATAAAAATATGTTTCTATGTGATATGATTATGTGAATATATGGTAAACATAATAATTATACCCATGTTACGTGTTATGAGAACTAGAGGTATAGTTGGCATGCCAAGAGTCGAGGGTTCTACGTGGTCCTTCGGGACATAGTGGTCATTCGAGACAAATATTCAGTGCCCCTAGTGAGAATTTATTCGAGCTGTGGTGACAACATAAGTGTACAACCTCAATGAACTCACATAATTTTAGTTCTTCAAAGTGTACATGGGTCAATAAAGAGATAATATAATTAAACTTAATATGATTGTTATATGTGATTGAGCAAATGGATATGAGTGTATGAGTTTCATTTATTGCATATGTTATAGTTTCTATGTGGAATATGTAACTAAACGATTTAAATTATGATAGTAGAATGTGATATAAGCTAGGTGGTGTAAATTAAATTATTATAAGAATATGAAATAGTAAACACTCATATATGATATGATGATATTTGTGTATGCATGTATATATTTTATGAAAGTGGATATGAGGATGTATGTGATGATATCATTAATTACTCATGCATTGTTAGAAGTTATAGTTTATATTATATGTTTTATAGTGTGTGAGTGTTTTACATGTAGGTTCCGGAAAGCAAGAAGAGAAGCAAAGAGGAGCAAGATAGGTCAAATTCTTCTTTTCACAAATCAGATTAGAATCCTAGCTGAGTATATGTATGTGGTCATATAGAGTGTAGTTGGCATGTAGTCTAAAGATTTAAATAGTATAAGCTCTGATATGTTGTGTAAAATCAATTGATTTTAATAAATGAAAAGTAATCATTTTCTTGAATTAGGAATTTAAATTTCTAGTCATTTTTAAGAAGAAAAATGTTTGAAAATGTCATTGTGACACGTCGGCTCCTTTCCAGAAGAATCGAGAGAATAATTGCTCAATTTTTTTTATCACCACTAGAGGCAACATGATATGCCTGCACCAGTAGTTTGCGATGTTGAATAATACAGCGTGCACCAATTACAATATGCCAGCAAAGCTCAGGTGCCTGTTTACCCACAACATATATCTCACATTTGCTAGCATTTAGTTTCAAATCTGACAGAGAGTAAAATATATCCAAAATAAATTAGACGCCAAAGATTCAATAGATCCCTTGCAGAAAATAAGTAAATCATCAGCAAAACATAGATGAGTTAGGCCAATCCTTATACACTTGGGGTGTAAACTGAAAATTCCTTTTAGAGCTGCCACTTTCAATAAGCTAGACAATACATTCATGGCAAGGACAAAAAGATAAGGAGAAAGGGGGTCACCTTGCCTTACTCCTCTAGCACCCCTAAAATAGCCAACTAAGCGGCCATTAAACACAATAGAGTAGCTAGGTTTTCTGAAGCATGCCCAAATCCAACCAATAAACTTGTTAGGTAGGCCTAAAAACATAAAACACTACAGCAATAAACTCTCAATTCAAAGAATCAAATGCCTTTTGCAAGTCAATTTTCATGGCACATCGAGGGGATATATTCTTTCTATTGTAGCCCCTAACAAACTCTTGGAAAAAGAGTATATTATCTACAATGCTTCTCCCTTTTACAAAAGCAGTTTGATTTTTTTAAATCATACTAGGGAATACAACAGACATACACCTTACTAAAATTCTTGTGATTGTCTTATAAATCACAGTGCAACAAGAAATAGGTCTAAAGTCTTTGACCATATTTTGATTAGGGACCTTTGGAATAAGGACAACAACTGTCGTATTAAAAGCAGGAAAATTGAAGGAGTTGTCAAAACAGTACCTAATGGAAGATTTGAAATCTTCAGCAATAATAGGCCAAGCTGTTTTGAAGAAGAAAGGATTGTAACCATCAGGTCCATGGGATTTTTCATTTCTTTGCCCCCAAATAGCTTCCCTTATCTCATATCAGACACCCCCTACATAAATCATCAGTAGCCTCCAGAGGAAGAGTATAATTCAGGAGACCTTTAATTGTTTCAACATTTCTGCCGATGACATTCAAGTTAGTGACCCCTAATTGCTTTTGAAAAAAAACTGATCACCTTATTAGACATATCTTCTAACGTGTCAAGTCTAGCACCAGACTGATTGTAGAGAACCCTGATTGTGTTGTTTTTTTCTCTTACTTGCCATCATAGAGTGAAAGAAACGGGTCCCTTGATCCCCTTCATTAATCCAACTCACTTTGGCTTTTTGCTTGTAGAAAAACAGTTCAACTTCTTCGATACAGTTTAGATCACTCTTAAAGTTTAGTTATAAATTGGTGGCATTTTTTTTATAATTTAATATTTCAATTAAAATATTATTATAATTGGGTCATTCAAATATTAAATACATTAATCATGTGTCTTGATATGATAATAATTTTAATCTTCGTATTTAATAGATTTATGTGAAATACTAGTAAGGCAAAATTTGAAAAAATATCTCTTAATCATTTGACATTGAACGTCTTGACATTCTTAATGTTCGAACCTGCAAAAAATAATAATTTCTTTACTATTGAGATTATTCGGTTAGTGTAAATCAAATTAATAATGGAATCGTACATTACTAGAATCTCAAAGGATAAATAGAATTTCAAATCTACACGAACCTCCATTTTCAACAAAATGTAGCGATGACAGTCCCGATTTATATTAATTTCCAGCAACTTAGAAGTCTAAGCACGCAAGTAAATACCCAAGCCAATAAGGCTGTAAAAAGTTGACCCGACAGGCAAAACTGACTAAAATCGACTCGAGTTAAAACTGTTTTTGAGCTGCACTGTGGCGATCCAAACCGACTCGAGTCGGAACTGGTGTTAACCTAAACCCTATTTAGACCTGGAAATTATGGATCCGAACCCGACCTGCATCCGACCTGAGAACGACATGAACCTGAATTGAATTGAAAATATGATATTTGAACCCGAACTGCATCCGACTGATATGAACCCGAACCCGAGATTGACCTGGTAAATAACTGGTATTACCCGACCTGTTTTCAACCTGATCTGTTTTCAACCTGACCTGTTTTTAACCTGACATGTAAATGATCCGACTTGTTAATGATCTGATCTGATATTTACCTGACTTATATATTACCATGGACAAAATTATAAGATTTTAATAAAATTATAAGTTTTTTAGCATATGATGTAATTAAAATATTAATATGATTACTTTTTAAATATTATAATAAAATATTTATTATGATAATTATATTAATAAAAAACCTATTATATAAAATTATTTAAATGTAAATTAGATAAAACATTATTAATAATGCAAAGGAAAATTAATATAGTTTAATTTATATAAATTATATAGTTTAATTTATATAAAAATAATAATATTATATAAAATAACTTGAGCCTCTAAATTAGGAAAATAAAGTAAAAACTATAAGGAAAAGGCCCACAACCCATAACCTAACTTCAACAATGTGAATGAAATTGGAGACTAAATGACTAACCCAAGTTCATTTTGATTTTAGCTCATCTTGTAAGAGAGAAAACTGTAAAGAACAAGAGATTGAAGACGAAGAAAAGTGAAAGATTTGAAGGATGATTTATAGTTGGAGAAGTGATGAAAAACAGAGTACACATCTTTTAATGCCCACTTTCTATACTACCACATGTAATACCGTAAAAAAAGTAAATAATAGGAATTTTTGCTATAAAACTTTCATCATATTAGAATTAGATCAAAGAGTTCCCATTGTTCTACCAATTCCTATCTATACAAACACATATAACACCGAGTCTACCAGTTTTATCCACAAGAAAAGACCTCACAAATTGATGGTGTAACCTAATCGACAACGAGGTCTCTCATCAATATTCTAATAAGCCTCAATTGACGAGAAACTACTGGTCCCCAACTGAGTCATCTCCTACCCTCCTGACAGACTCTTCATCCAATGCAAGAGTTGCTTCTAATGTTGGAAGCCAGTTGGGTTGTTGAAGCCAGTGTCTTAATGAAAAGCTATCATGGTACTGCAAAACATGTATATATAAAAACATAAAAAAAATAGTTTTAACCCACTCAGAAGAAGTACAAAAAGGAGTTATTTGTATTGGTATACAAGCATCAAAGGCAAAACAACATACTCAGGGAGGAAGCTTGGATAGATAATGCAGTATACATGAAAAAGAATAGTACTAAAAGAGTTAAATGGATATAAAGGGCATACCCCATGGACAAGAGTTAATGAGCTACGACTGCCACTTTTATGTGATGATACATAACCATAAACTTGCATGGAGTAAGAATGGTAGAGGATTCTGCGACAAACAAGCTTTTTCAACACCTGCAATATTCAAACACAAGGCATCAACATTCAACACAAAAAGATACTGAACTTTGGGGTAAAAAATTACATCGATTGCTGCACAGACCTCAATTACATGCCTTCCCCTGCGTTGAGCTTGAGCACTAGTAAGTTGTCGAAGCACAACTCTCGAGTTATACAAAGGACTGCAATTTCATTAACACCAAATGTTAACCAGATGTTAGAATCAGATCAAAAAGACAGCTTAACATTAAACATTCTTACCCCTTTTTGAGGGCTTATAACTGCCAAGTCCAACAAAGTATAAAACATTAGGCTCATCTTACGAGCAATTCTGGATTACTTTGAAACTACAATGGGCATGGTATGCAACAGACTCTTTGTATTCCCTGATGGCAGTTAGTAATATCTACTAAAGAATAAAAAAGAAAAAACATCTAGATGGAAGCGTGTAAGGAATTCTCACCTGTTTAAACTTTCTGGAAGGTTGAAGTATGCATTTACAAACAAAGGAGGCTGTAGAAGACAAGTGGTATAAAAGCATTATCAAGTTGCGTTGTGTAGGCCTCCAACAGACCGTTTATGGTCATAGCTATTAAAATAGGGAGCCAGTGCTGTGGAAATTGAGATTTACGTAATCAAATATTTGCAATGTAACAATAATCCAAGCACTCAATTAGACCCACGAAACTAATTCGAACAACTTAACAAGATCATTTAAAAGAAAACGAGAAGAAATAAATAAATAAATAAACTACCTGAAGTACCCACGTAGGGTGTTTAAGTGAACAAATTCATTCCAGGCTAAGTTACCACAGATGTGCTAATGATGAATATCTCAGTCAACATAAGAATGTCAGTGTGAGAAAGAGAGAGAGGGGGGGGGGGGGAGAAACCTGAGTTAGAACGTATCCAGTGGATGCCAAAAGTGGAACCAGAACCAAGCAAGCAGCGAGGACAGATGTTATACCAGCTGTAGTGCCTTCAATAGTTTTCTCTAAAGTGTAAGAAATTTGCTAGAATTAGCAGGTATCTCCTAAAAAGGAAAGCTTAAAAATTAAAAAACAATCAAAGTAGACAGAAAGAAAACAGAATAGGAAAATCCTTACTGCCAGTTTTTCTCCACCTAAGGACACCATACTTATGGCCAACCATTGAAGCCTAGCATAAAAGCAAGATGATTACAACTTTATGACCCACTTGACAGGAAACAAGATGATTACCAGCTGCACCAAATGCTAGATCAAGAAATTGTGGCTGGAAACAAGATCAGATGAAGTCAATATAATATCTAAGCAAACAACTACCGTAAGTCCATAACGAAGGAGCAAAAATGTTGCAAAGTGATTGATACGTGATACTCGAGTCCATAATCACCTGGTAAATAAGAGCGGGAAAAAACATTAAAACAGCCAGCAGCAGGAGTCGGGGAAGTGGTTGTGTAGCGCCCACGCTTGGTGGACCAAGATGGAGTTGGGGTAGTTGCTGAATTGGAAAAATGAGAAGGATTTGGAGGTGGGGTAGTTGACGGAGACCACGCGTGTAAATGATGCTGATTTTGGATAAGAATCGGAAGCCATGGTTATGTTAAAATCATCAGGCGGGAAATGATACTGATTTTGGCACCATAATTGGTGTAGACTTGTGGCTTAAGCGAGGGAGAAAACCCGCGTGTTTTTTTAACTTCATTTGACATTGTAGTGTTGTCTTTTAGTTTTAAATTTATTCAATTTAGTCCAAATTTAATGATTTAATATATTAATTTAAACTTCATATTTCATATTAATCCAAATTTAATGTTATAATTTATTAATTTAAGCTTCATATTTAAAATTTGTTCAATTTGATCCTTATATATTTTTCAATTCTTTCAATTAATATATATGTTTATATTAATAAATTAATATATAGTTTATATATACTATATAGTTTATATATACTAATGAACTATATAATATATAGTTTGTATATATCATATACTATATAGTTATATATACTAATGAACTATATAATATATAGTTTATATATACTATATAGTTTATATATACTAATAAACTATATAATATATAGATTAGGGTTTAGGATTTTTATATATAGTTCATATGTAAATTATACTATATAGTATATATGGTTTATATATATAATATATAGTATATAAATATAAACTATAGTATATATATAGGTCATATGTAAACTATATAGTATATAAATATCAACTATAGTATATATATATAGGTCATATGTAAACTATATAATTTATATATACAGTTCATATCTAAACTATAGTTAGTATATAAACTATATAGTTTATATGTAAACTATAGTTCATATATAAATATTAACCTTAGAATATATATTTATATATATAGTTCATATGTAAACTATAGTTCATATATATAGTATACAAATATAAACTATAGTTTATATAAATAGTATAAAATATAGTATGTAAATATAAATTATAGTATGTAGTTTATATAAATATAAGTATAAACCCTAAACCCTAAACCATATATACTATATATATAAACTATATAATTTATATTAATAAACTATATAATTTATACAATATATATTAATTTATAATTATACATAGTATATAAATATAAATTGTATAGTTTATATATAATTCATATATAATTTATGTATACTATGTAGTTTCTATATAGTTCAATAGTTCATATATAAACTATATAGTATTATAGTTTATACATGATATATATAGTTTATATTTTATACATAATATATATAAACTATATAGATAAAATATAAACTATATAGTTTGTATACATAATACATATACTTTATATATAAACTATATAGTTTATATTATATATATATATATTAGTTGTTTTAATTTTTTTCTCAACTTATTACTTATTTATATTTATTAATTGACCCATAACTTTTTAAATGAGTATAATTTAGTACATTTTTGTATTAATTTTAACCTCAAAATTTAAAATTATTTCGATTTGATCCCTTTTGTGTTGTTTAGTATATTTAAATTTTTATTTGTAATTTCATATTTGTTCAATTTAGTCCTCCAAATTTTATTTGCACCTGAAATTGACCCATACTTATTACTTATTTCTATTTTTAAATTGGCCATAACTTTTTAAATGGGTATAATTTAGTACTTTTTTGTATTAATTTTAATCTCAGAATTTAAAATTATTTCGATTTGATCACTTTTGTGTTGTTTAATATATTTAAATTTTATTTGTAATTTCATATTTGTTCAATTTAGTCCTCCAAATTTTATTTGCATCTAAAATTGACTCATACTTATTACTTATTTATATTTTTAAATTGGCCCATATATTTTTAAATGGGTATAATTTAGTATTATTTTTGTATTAATTTCAACCTCACAATTTAAAATTATTTCGATTTGATCCCTCATCAATGTGTGTTGTTTAATTTATTTAAATTTTTATTTTTAATTTCATATTTGTTCAATTTAATTCTTAAATTTGTATTTTTCATAAAATAGAACCATGATTATTTATATTCTTAGTAATTTACTCTAAATCATATACAATTACAAATTGTAATTCAACGTTCGCGAAAGACGAAACTAATTAATCTAAAAATAAAAATTAACACTATTTAAACTCAATTTGTATCTAATAGAGATCCGACCTGAATTTTATCTGTCAATGATGTGACCCGATCTAAACGAGATCCGCCTGAAGTCCATCCGAACCTAAAAATAACCATGATCACTAATAAAGTCACATAATTTATCAATATCAAATTTACTAGATGATAATTAGATCTATTCGTTTGTAACCTACAAATAACCATGATAACTTTATACTTGAGAGCGTTACTAAGAATCAATATAAAAACCAATTAATTATGGTTGGAGAGGGAAGATTGTCTCTCCTGTTTCCCTCTCTACATTTTTCGATGCTTGTTTATCTCTATCTTCAGTCCAACGGTCATTTTTATATCTATGAACAGTGGGTTATAGTTCTCCGTTTAAATTAAGAGTGAACCATCAACAATCGATTTATGGTTCTACGTCCCACATCTGGTTTTAATGGATGACTTTCTTAACAAATATTTTTTACATGCACAACAACTCAAACTCCTTATTTAAACAATATCAAAATGCTTACCATTTAAATTTGTTTCTTAGTAAATTTCTTAGTTTTTGGCTCTAGTAAACGCATGTAGTGTTTTATGGATGCATTAGACAGCCTTCAATTCTGTGATTGTTCAAAGGCTACACCAATTCTAAAGGTTTTAAAACGGTAACAACATTAATTTTGTCGGAGGCAAAACTCTGAATTAATTAAGATATAGTTACCATACACACGTCTTCGTCTCTTTGAGGCGCCGGTAAACGGTACTAACAACAATCTCCTTGCACTTAATTATCTCTTTGTGGAAGGTTAATGTTTTGTCTAGTCACTCTTAAATGACCCCTCTATAAAATGTAGTGAAATTGCTTGTGTTTCTTTAACAAGTGCTATTATTTATTTACTTTTACTTATTTTCTCTCTTATAGAAAACATTATAATTTTTTTCTTGGGACATTAACATACGTAAAGTATAAAAATAATAAAAAGATGAAAAAAATAAACCAATTAATTATTATTTAGGCCCGCGAACGAATCGAACGTTCATTGAATTATTCGGCGGAAAATTCGTTTATTTATTAAACAAACGAACATGAACAAGATTTTATGTCCGTTTAATTAAACGAACAAACTCAATCAAAAGGCTTGTTCGTTCATTTAAATTCGAGAACATTCGATTATCCATTTGCTTATGTTCGTTCGTTTATGTTCACTTACATTCATTTGTTTATGTTCGCGCATGTTCGTTCATCTATGCTAGTTTATGTTCTTCAGACACGTTTGAAATATAAAGACTTAATAAATTTTAACCTTAAACTCAATAATATTTTTAAATTCAATCAATTTTAAACCCAAATAAAAAAATACTCAAATCAATTAAAGAAAAAAATACCCAATTAATTTTATGTTCGCTCGTTTATGTTCGTTCATTTGTGTTTGTTTTTCATTTAAACAAACGAACACGAACACACTAAAATTCTTAATGAATGAACACAAACAATAAATTTTGTTCGTTTAGTTGTTTTTGTTCGATTAAAGTTAAACGAACTAACATGAACATACTCTCGTTCATGGTCGTTCACCTACTATTATTCGAATAATAGAATGTCAAAATACAATATTATAATATTGTAGGCACATCAAATTTAATTAGATGAGACACGAAAATTATATTAAAAATTTACTTAAGAAAACCAAATGCATGATAAATAATGTTTTTAACCATATATATATATATATATATATATTTGGGCCATGAGATATGTTTCTCGAAGCCCAATTGTACAGTAATAAATATGAGGGCAGTCCATGCATGTTATCTTATCTTACATTAAATTTAAGAGTAAACTATATATTTAGTACCTAAAATATCAGTTTTGATCTGTTTTAATATCT
The DNA here is from genome assembly GCF_006381635.1 of Hibiscus syriacus. NCBI lineage: Eukaryota > Viridiplantae > Streptophyta > Magnoliopsida > Malvales > Malvaceae > Hibiscus > Hibiscus syriacus. Next base: position 144,593 of record NW_024062724.1, on the reverse strand, counting down.
AAACTTTCACATTTTTCAAAATCATACTTAAAGTTTAGTTTTCATTTCATTTTAGTACCCATCTTAAAAAATTAACGCATTTAGTACTTAAACTATCAGTTTTGATCTTTTTTAGTACCTAAACTTTCTTTCTCTTTTTTTCAAAATTTAACGTTAAATTTTAATCTGGATACTAAAATGAAATAAAACTAAATTTTAGGTATGATTTTGAAAATTAATAGTTTAGGTGTTAAACACGTAATTTACCTAATTTTACTATTTTTTTAATTTTGTTTTAAATCTTTTTATTTTAAATTTTATAACCGAAAAAATTCTAATAAATTTCCTTTTCGCCGGACTTAATTTAACTTCAAATAATTGAGATAGAAATGCGTCAATGCATTATTTATGTTTTTATGTATTTCGTAAATATTTATAGACTAATTTTTGAATATTGAACTATCTTTGTATTTTAATTACTCGGGAATATTTATTTTTATACAAATATTGATTAAAACAGTATTAAATAATTGAAACAAAAAACCACAATGACGAAAATAATTAAAACAATGTTTATGAGAAGTCAGATTTTTATTTTATTTTGGCTACTCAAACACAATTATACAATTCCACACGGCATCCACTAGCTTTTACCATTTATATGCCTATGCCCATAAATAATCATAATAGCTATGGCCCTTTTTAGGTTTTTAGGTATCTTATTTATTTACTTACCATTCCTATTAATAATAGTTTTATTCATTTTTTAAAAATTTTGAGTTCAGTGTTAATATTTAATATTAATTTAAGGATCATTTTTATCATTGTGGTAAATTTATTTATCTTATTATATTTTCGTATCAATTTAATCATTAAAATTATTTGATTTTATCATTCTATATCTTATTACTAACTTAAAACCCTAAATTATAAATCTTAAGTTAAGTTTTTAAGCTAGGACGGGTGTAGAATGATGTAACTTTTAGTGCTAAATTGATACGAAAATATGATAGGAGTTAAAGTGATAAATTGAGTCTATTACATGACAAAAAATTATTTTTTTACCTATAATATTTTTAAACAAATGATACAATTAAATTCTTAAGGTTATGAGGTTTCAAATTTGTTGATGAGAAGCTTGGCATGCTATGAAGATTAATTTTAAATTAAATTCTATTATAAGTAGTTCTTCTCGTATTTATACTGATCTGTTTATTAGTATGAAATTTAAACTATTTTTTATAAGAAAAATATAGAAATAAAAAGCTAGACCCTTATTTCTCTAGTAGTTTAGTTTATTTATTATATTATGAATTACTATTTTTATACGTTTTATTAAATAGCTTAATCGTACGAGATGGTATATTCACGAGTTTGGAATAGCTCGATAGAGTAGATAGGCATTTTACAATCTGAAATTTGACCTATTCTATTGAAGTAAATTTTAATTATAAAATATGTAAATATTATATAGATTTTTAATATAATTATCCACATATGACTCATTGATCATTAATTTAGATTAGGTACGGTAAACTTTTATTATAGGACGATATTTTAAATTTAATTTTCCACATCAGTAGTGTAATGATACCCTAATGCATGAACATGGCAAGTTTGGATTTGACTTGATGTTATAGTTTCTTTAAGGGGTAAAGTATATAAATGTAATAGTTATTTTATTGAGTATCTCAGTTATCAAAATTTACAAAATAATTTTTTGATTATAAGAAGTTATTTTTTTAGTCCCCAGACTATTATAAGTCACAAAATAGTTACTCGACTATTTATTATGCTCTAAATTAGTCTTTTGTTGTTAAAAATTTGACGGCAATCCAAGTTGAATATAAATATTTTGTTTAAGATATGATAAAGTTTAATCCCAAAATCTCACACACCTATCATATATATCATACAGTGGAGTAATATCAAGTTCAGATTGTCGTAAAAAGGCAAAAAGGCACCTAAGGTCCTCGAACTTAAAAAAAATTCAATTTGGCACTCGTCGTTTTTTTCCGATCAATGTGGCACTTGAACTATAATTTTTTTTCAATGTGACCCTTTGACCAACGAAAACTGTCGTTGGCTGACAGAACTGTTACGTACGACTGACGTGGCACGTTTAGTTGCCCAACTCACCCGTTTAATGATGATTGGACGCTGATTATGGAAATGCTGAGGTGGAAGACAATTAATAAAATTATTGGAAACATAAACTAAAAACCTTAAGTTTATCGAGCACGCTGTTCATATCCTCGTACATTCAAGGGAAACGAAGAATCAAAAAATCTCTTGAACGAAAACTGAGAAACAAAACCTAGAAAACCCTGATTGAAACCCTTGGTTTTTTCTTAAAAAAACATATTCCTTTTAAAAAAAGTGATTATTGGTTTTTGTTCTACAAAAAATTGAATATTCATTTTCAAAATTTCCTCTTCATCCCTTGAATCGAAACTTAAACCCATTGGTTTTTGTTCTTCAAAAAATTGAATCTTCCTTTTCAAAATTTCCTATTCATCACTTGAATAGAAACTTAAACCCAAAAAACCTCGATTGAAACCCTTAATGAAAACCAACATTGATCCTTCTTAAATCGAGAAGACTCAAATTCGAACCATGCATGAATCTTTCGTTGGATGAAAAAACCCAGAAGAGAGACACATTTTGGTTCGTGTTTGTCCAGGTGAAAATATTATAGAGGTAAGAATCTTTATCTAATTTGATTGTTTGTTTCGAAAAATAGTTTTTTTACATTGTTGAACATTTAGTTTGAGTGTTTGATTCGAAAAATTGTTTTTTGAATTTTGTTGAACTGTTTTGTTTAACTTTCGTGTTTTGTTTTCATTTCACAGGTGAACGTCGTTGGAAGGAAAAGAAGAACGAAGGGGTGAGATCTTCATGTGACTAAGATTTTTTTTTGTTTACCGGTTGACTTGGTTTATGTTGTTTGATTATATATATATATATATATATACAAACATGTGGTTCCGTGTTGTGCTTGGTTTTGCTTTGACTTAGCTTTTTTGTGTTGTGCAATGGGATTCCGAGTGATAGCATGTGAGGATATAATATGATTTGTGGTTCATGTAAATTTAACATGTGGTTCATTTTTGTTTGTTAGCATATAAATTTAGCATGTGGTTTATTGTTCTATATAGTTTTGTTTGTGAGCATGTATTATTGTTTACTGCTTGGTTTTTGGTATGTGCTAATGCTAGATTTTTGTTTCATCTTGATGTAATACTATGGTTGGTGATATTTATGTACTACAATATTTTCATGGTAGTAAATTTAAAACAAATCTGAAGTTTGAATATGTAAATGATGCATTGAAAATTTTAAGTAGATCCAGATGTGTTATGTTTGTGGGATATATTAGGGAATGTGGAGCTTTTAGGATATGAACCGCATAAATTTATGTACTACAAGGTACCTAATGTGAAGTTTGACTGTGATAGCTTGATCTTGATTTATAATGATGATATAGTGAGGTAGGTGATGGATTTATTGTTGAAGAATGATATTGTGAATATCTACGTTGACCAAAAAATTGATGAAGATGTGGTTGTTGAGGATGAGCCTGCTAATGTAGATAGACCAACTGTTCAGGCTATTGAAATTAATGAAGAAGTTGAAGCTGCTGAAGTTGGGGTTGTTGCTGTTATTGTTTTTGAAGTTGGGGTTACTGAAAACGATGAAGAGGATAAAAGTGATGAAGATTGTTTCGTGCGTAATATAAAATTAACATTTGATGTGGATGATGAAGTTATAACCATAAGAAATCAATTGAAAGTGGTCAGAAAAGGGAGAAGAAACATGTCAAAGTCAATGAAGATAGTGGAGATGATTTAGTTGAGGAATATGTACTCAACCAAAGGACTGAGAAGCTTGAGGGTAATGACAGTGAGTATTTGGACTCTTCTGACCCAGGGGAATATGGTGATAGTGATGCCTCTTCAAATATTTGTGGGGTATATTCTGAGACTCGAACAATAAGAGCTAGGTATAATCCAAATTGTGACATCCCAAAATGGGAACTTGGCGTGCGATTTGAAAATTGTCATCAATTCAAAGAGGTTGTGAAGAAGTATTCTATGGCAAAAGGTGTGAATTTGAGGTTCATGAAGAATGAAAACAACAGAACAAGGGTGTGTTTTAATGGCGATTGTCCTTGGCAAATATTTGCTAGTCATAACAGTCGATTTGATTATTTTGTTGTGAAGACATATCACCCAGTGCATAAGTGTTATAGGAGTAATAAACATACAATACTATCTTCTAAGATATTGCAGCATAAATTCAGAGATATGATATTGATGGCAAAGAATCATGGAGATGGTTTTTGGAGAAACTAATGGTCGACTTATAGCATCCTAACAATAATAGACTTACATTAATGCCATACATGCAAAAGGTTGTAGTTTATTATGTTCCTTATTTTTGTTGAATTAATTTTTTATTGACTACTATGGCATTTTTTTAACAATTTTGTAGGGGTTTATACCAGTCATAAGGGAATCATTCCCCGATGTTTAGCACACGATGTGTGCAAGGCACATCTATGCATCTTGGCATAAGAAATGGAAAGAGATGAATATAAAAGTGCAATTTTGGAATACAGTCAGAGTAACTTTTGTGGAAGACTTTGAAGAACACTTGAAAAAATTAGAAGCGTTAGGACATGTGTCCTTAAATAGCCTATTAGAGACCCCGGTGGAGCATTGGTTAAAGGCTTATTTTAAAGGGACATGCAAATGTGATGTGGTGGATAATAACATGGTCGAAGCTTTTAATGCTTAGATAGTGAAAGCAAGATGCAAGCCCATCATCAATATGCTTGAGAATATTAGGGTCATGGTTATGACTAGGATGGATACTAAAAGAACTAGGGCAGAAAAGTGTAATACCAACATCTCACCAAGGGTTTTTGAAAAAGTTGGAAAGGAAAATGGATATTTTAACTCAATATAGGCTTATCTGGAATGGTGATGTAGGTTTTGAGGTTATACATTTGGATAACCAACATGTGGTTGATTTAAATAAGTTGACACACACTTGTAAAGAATGAGAACTCAGTGGGATTCAATGTTGTCATGCCATATGTGCAATGTATTAAGAGTCTAAATCACGAGAAGATTATGTTTCTGAATAGTATAGTAAAGAGAAGTATGTGGCAAGTTACAAACATATTTTACAACCCATGAGAAAGAGAAAATTATGGCCCAAATATCTTGCTTCGATTAATCCTATTATTGTAAAGGTTTAACATGGAATGTGATAACTCCGTAAAAAGACAATATTTAGGTCAAGTTATTGACTGTCTAAGAGCTCATATAGGATCATATATATATATGTATTTAGGAGCATATAGTTGCATGTGGTGGAAATATACTTTGTCGTGGCATTTTATTTTTTAAATGGTGTTGCATTATGGGGAAGGTGTTTTTTCTAATGATGTGCAGAATTTAGGAGCAACGATAAGTGAGGAAAATTTCCATGACATGCTAGGAATGCTGAGCAGAATGAAATTTCCAACTCGAACGGTATTTCGGAAGCGAAAAAGACAAAAGAAGATATTTTAAAGAGTCATTTATCCCTGTCTTCACGTGCCTTCAACTGCCAGACACCTAGGAGGGAACATCTACCATATAGGTCGACTGATCTTGTCGGCACATACGCCCAGCTACAACCTACCCAGAAGGGGACCACTGCTACATGCCCAGGAGGGGACTACTGCTGAATCTGCCTCACCCCTCACCTGAAAGAAACCAACTTGGGGTATCCCAGGAATTTTGTCACAAAACGCTAGGTTTATTCTCCCCCTATAAATAGGAGATTAAACCACCAAAAGAAAGAGACTTTACACACGCCGGCTTGAGCTTATTTTTCAGAGAGAAACAAATTCTCTCCTTTTTTCCTTCAACCATCTTTACCATGGTATTCCTCCATTAACAAGCTAGAGGGAGTGGCGAGCTAGGTGTCTGAGAGAAGCTAGCGAGCTGGGGCGATTGGTGGTGGCTAGAGGAGCTCTGACAGTGCACATCGAAGGCTTTTCCTCCTTATATTTACTGTTTGCTCTCTTTTATCTTATTTTGGTTGTATGGAAAAAATTAATTTCTTGTCTTGTTGCTTGGAAAATTCGAACCCCACCATGAACTTGTTTTATTTGGTGGGAGTTCCTTATTGATATTTATGTTTTACTTTAAAGGATGGTTATTTTTGTATGTTGTTATTTGTTTTGTTTATGATGTTTATTGCCTTAAGGTTGTAGGAGCTATGAGAGTAGTCATTCCTTAGGAGATTGCTTAGTGTTCGAGAGAATGACTAAGTAGCATGTACTTAGTGCTCGAGAGAAACTAAGGAGGATCCACATAAGCAAGGGGTTCTAGGTAGTAACTAGGCATAATCCAACCTTAGACATAATGCTAGGATTTCAATCAACTAAAAGGAGTAGTACTCGATCGAGAGGTTAACTGTTATATGTGTGAAGCATTTTGGTCTATACTGGTGCTCCAATTGAACACGTCAAAAATACTGGTGTATCCCGTCAACCCTCTTTAATTTATGTTTTAAAAGTTTTATTTTGTCGTGAGCGTTTGTTTTTTTTTCTTTGTTTTATTTCTTTATTTTTATTTTTAATATTAATTCTTTTTAGTTGAACAAAGTCTCACACATGTAGCGCACGTCGAAGGCTTTTTCCTCCATCCCTTTGTTGTTTTCTTTCATTTATTTTAGTTGGATTATTTAGAACGAAAGAATTTCATGTTTTATTTCATGGAATATTCAAGCCCCACCATGAACTAACCTTATTTGGTGGGGTTGATTTTATGGATGTTTGATTTTGTTTTAATGGTAGATTAAAGTTTATCTTTCACATTTACTTGTTTTGCTTATGAAGGCTTCATATTCTAAGTTTGTAAGAGGCATAAGAGTGTCCATTACTTAGATGAAGCCTAGGTGTTCGAGAGAAACTTATTCATTAATGCTTGGAGTATTAGAGAGAAACACAAGTAAGACCCACATAAGTAATGGGGTATAGTAGTTTACTTAAGCTTAAACTAGGCATAGTATTACTATATCATAATCCCTTAGTGCTTAAGAGAGACTAAGATAAGATTTCAGCAACTAAGAGGGGTAGTTTTTATCAATAGTGTAGGTTGACATAGTTAAGACTGAGAGGAGATGTCGTGACATTTTATTCTATTAGGTTCGTTTGACTAGAGATAGCGGGAGCACTTTTAGCAAACTTCGTCGAGCAAGTGAAGCTTAAATAGATTAAATATGCTAGAGAGAAAAGTTTTAGCATCCTTAAATCATTCCCCATCACTCATTCCCAAAGTCATTTCCCGTGTGAGGATTATCATGTTATTTCATTTATTTGTTATCTTTACCATTTTCCTTTGCCATGACATTTCCTTTTGTCACTCATTCACATTATTATCCTTCCACCATATATAAACATTTCATTTGCCTCGACATAATCATTTGTGAATACCATTAGCTATTCTTAATTACTTTATAGTAGCGCATAAACTTTACTCAATATCCTTCTACTCCCTTTGGAGATGATACTCACTCATCACTATATTACTTGTTCGATTATGTATACTTGCACATTAATTGCGTATAATTTTATAGTACTCACAACGCGTAACACATACACGGTAGGGTTCTGGATTGAATTGGAAAGGAAAGAAGATTGTCACTACTAGACAACTTTAGTAAGAACATTCAGATGTCTCTCGAAAGCATCCTAAAATTCGAATGACACAATGAATTCTTCGTGTCAACGTTTGTATTTTGGTCTCTTTTGAATGAAACATGCTTGCCTTTTGTTTTGTATACAAGCTCGTCTTTTATTTTATTTATAACAAGCTGCTTGATGAAACTTATATTCTTGTCCAGACAACAAATGTTTCTTGGAATTGACTTTAATCATATATATATATATATATATATTCGCAAGGCCATTTTTTGTAATTGCAATTGTAACATTTTTTTCCTTTTCACTTTTAAATTAACTGCAATTTATATTACAATAATTCAAAATATTTGAACAATAGTAAACTGCAAATTCAAGTACTCATAATTTTATTTCCATTCTATAACTAAATTAAACATCACTAAACCTCAATGGTTAAACATTAACCCATAAATCTAAATTCTTAAACATTTAACCCACAAAAAATATTAAACCTCAATTGTAACACCCCAACCCGTATCCGACCCAGATACGAATCCGAGGTGTCACATTGACCTTTTAAAACATGTACTTGTATAAAATAGTGAGTAATTTAAAACTTTTATAACATATAAATGACGAATTTACATAAAAGACATTTTCATTATTACAAAACCAATCAGAGCGTGTATATTTCACTTATTTATTTACATATAACTATTCAAAACATTTATAAAATTGTTCATAGCTTAAACAATATATTCTTTTGAAAATATGCCAACTAGAACTTTATATACTAAAATACATATTATTCACCTCTTTTCTGATCTGACCTTTAGTAAGGAGAACTGACATGTCTTGCTCCACATTGCTCTTTACTCTTCTCGAAACCTACGTGTAAATCACTTACATGCTAAGTCAAAGACTTAGTGAGGCAATAAACATATAAAGTAAACGGTAACTAATAATCATACATAAACAATTACTACTATCATTTCATACAACTCATACTTTTACATGTAACAAATATATATACATACATATATGTCATTATCATTCATATCTCTTATCTCATGTTCCTATGATCTCTTATGTCCATATCATATATCTTATAGACTTATTATTATATCATCATTTCAATCAATTATACTCATTCACATATACCTTAACCTGTACTCATGTATATCATATAACATATACCATATATACTATCATAAAGCACGTACACCCAAGCAACTATAATGTCATCTTCATTTTTATTAATATTATCTATTTAATAGCCCATGATACACATGTGAGAACTAAAGATATGCGAGTACATAGAGGTTGTGCACTAATATTGTCACCACAACTCATATAATTACACCAAAGTGCCACATATAATTGCACCAGAGTGCCACGTAGAATTGCACCGTAGTTCCATATAATAATGTCCATAAGGACCACATATCATTCCTTTAGAATCATATACATATAATAGGGATCAAGTATGTGTCTCACCAGACTTCACACATGTTCCAAAGAATACATATATGTCCCGAAGGACCACATATCATTCCTTAAGAATCATATACATGTGCCAAGGATCAAGTATGTGTCTCAAAAGACCTCACACCTGTTCCAAAGAATACATATATGTCCCGAAGGACCGCGTAGACCCTCGACTCTTGGCATGCCAACTATACCCCTAGCTCTCATGACACATAACATGGGCATTATCTTTTATATCCTTTTACATATTCATGTAACCATATCATATATTAATATAAACTCATGGTTTCATTCATATATACATGTAATCATGTAGTTCATGTCAATTCTCATGAGTTCATATTCATATAAACATATGATTCACCTTCACGTATCACATATACTTTCTCTTTCATATAGCTCCTAACATTTCTCATGTGTTCATATGATATGTAAATCATTGTTATCTTATCATGTTATCACATAAACATATAATCTTACAATACATACAAAAACACATCAATACATATATTCACATATACCTATCATTTCATTATCCTTATTATTATTCTTATCATCACCATTAATCCCTTTTACTTACCATATTCATATCAATAACACATATATTCATGCACACATATCAATCATAACAAACACATACTTCTATGAATTCATGCTTTTCACTATTGGAAATAGACTTATCGCAAGTCTTATTTTCCATTGAACCTCATATACTAAAGAATGTGCACTCACCTTAGTTTTGTTTGCTTTGAATCAATCTCAATCCTTAGATTGTTCCGGAACAAGCTTCATTCTATATCTACATCATAATAATACATTGATACATATCAGTATACTAATTGATATCTTCTAAATTGTCACTTCTTAGGCTAAAAGAAAAGCCCATTTCATCTTTTAATGAAGGTATGCATCGATGCACTACTTGTGCATCGGTGCACAAAATACATTCGATGTTTGTTTATTACTGGGATGTATCGATGCATGCCTTATGCATCGATGCATGCCTTATGCATCGATGCACTAATTGCATTTGATGTTTTTATTTTAAAAGAGTGCATCGATGCACTACCTGTGCATTGATACACCTTCAAACAATTTCTAGGTTTTAACCTTGATGCATCGGTGCACTATGAATATACATCGATGCACTCTGCCCAGAATCCTCTTTTTGAACCCAAAAATTTATTCTTTTTGGATTAAATCCTTCATATTTCAACCCCTTTCATATTCCTAACTTACATATATATACTTAAACTCATTAATATTCATTTATCTTATCTTTACCCTTAATATCCTCTCCTCTTTAGGAACTTCAAGAATCATACCCTATTTTCCACATGTTTCAAATCCAATTCTAACACTTAATAGTTCTTAATTAAGCTGATGACAAGTCAAATTTAACTTCAAGTTCAACTTATCAACTCCATTCCGGAAATTCACTCAAGAACTCCAAATCTTTAATCTTCCCTAACTCATTTATCTTTTGATTTTAAGATAACTTAAGCTTTCCTTAAGCTTAAATATCACCAAAGAATCATAACCCAACTTTTAATTCAACAATTAACCAACTAATTAAGAAACTCACCTTTAAGTTGGAGCTTCACGCACAAAGAAGAAAGGAGGAGAAGAGAATTCTGGAAACATTGTTTTTGGTTTCCTATACTCCCACGTGTAAATATAAATATACCTACTATCACATTTTTAATTCCTTAAATGATAAAATGACCATTTTACCCTTTAGTTCCTTTAATAATTACTAACAACTTTTAGGAAATACTTTCAAATAAATCACTGAACTAATCCATTCTTCTACTTTAGTCACCCAATTCTGAAACTTTACAATTTGGTCACTAACCCATAGTTTGGGATATTACAAATCTCCTCTTCTTTTAAAATTCGTCCTCGAATTTTCACTGCACATCCTAGAAGAACATATCTTCTAACGTTCTCATGCTGCTTTCTGAACTTAATCTTTTGTATCATCATTAATAACTTGGTTCTTATCATTTCAATTATTCGATTACCTTTTTACTTTATATCTCTTATCATGTCACTTATCAGATAGACAATAACATTAATTCTTATTACTCAAACTCATAAATCAATCAAATTCCTTGTCAATCTTCAATTGTCTTGCAAGAATAACTAAACTTTTATTTCATCCTTACTTGACTGACTCCAAAACTTCCTTAATACATATAAATCTTTCTTCATTTCTCTGACTACATCAACTTGACCAAGAAACATAACCTTAAATCTTCATCATAACTGATTAAACATACACTTTGCATAACTAAACAATTTCTCATATCACCTGACATACCTTTCTTACTTCTAGTTAAACTTATAATCTATATCTCAACATAACCTTTATCACATCTGATTCTTTAAACTTCATCCTTTCATTTCTTTCATAAATCAAAATCTTCTTATACACCAATCATATATTTCTTTCATGTTCACATACTCTTTTCCTATCACTTAAACTCATCTCTGATTACTAATCTTCATTATATCTTTATAACTTTACTAATCAACTTCACTTATACAGAACCTCATTCTTATCGCATCTTGCTTGTATTTCTTCCATCAAAACTTTCTTTAAAATACATAAATATTTATCTCCTTGCCTATATCATATCTATATGATCAAAATACACAACCACATCCAGATTCATATCTCATTTGATTAACTTACTTTATCTTTCCTTCAAATCTTATAACTCTAACATCCATGCCATCACAGCTAATTAGTAACAACTTTTCAATCTAGGGCGTAAGCCCTGATCAAATTAATCATAAACATCATTTTAGTTGAAATCAACCCAGTGTAATTCACTTATCGAACCCATACTCTCATTCATATACAGTATTATGCCTTGTCTCCTTTATTACTTTTCATTTCAATGATTAAAATACATAACCATATCTCAATCCACACCATACATAATTAGTTTACCCTGAAATCATCTTCTAATCCTTTAACTTTAATACACTACTATCTTATAACTCTGTTAGTCAACATCGGTTCTTCCAATCTAAAACGTAAACCTTCATCGAACCATTCATATACATTCTTTGCAGTCGGAATTATTTCAACAATAGTTTACCCAACTAATCAAATAAACATTCAATCTCATACACCATGTCACTTCCATTATTCAAGCTTAACATTCTAACTTCCTTTATTTATAAACTGATCATTGATGTACCCATACTTAAACTCTTCTTATCAATCCTTAGCTTTACTCAAACATTTGAATCATCACTTCCTTCACTCTTTCATATTTCTATGATCAGAATATATATACAATTGTATCCATATCCACTTCATATTTGGTTATCATAACCTACCATATCTTGAAATCTTATAATTCCAATACATTCTGTCCCATAATCTTGTTAGCCAACGCTAACTCTTTCCATCTTAAATACAAAAACAATAACTACCTCACTTGATACATTTAAAATACTTTTTATCCTTCACATTATTTAATTTCTAGCAAAACACTTAATACATTCCTCCACTTTCATATCTTACTTCACATCTATCTTTAACTTCTCATTTGATTATCTATAACCAAACTCTATTACTTAAGTAAGTCTGACTTTCATCCAATTTGATCTTTTAACTTGAAATACAACTAATTCCAACTAAGTCGATAACCACTTTTTAAAAAGGGAACCATTTCAACACTTATAACACTCTTTTAATCTAGGCACTAGCCCTCTACATATCACTTGCAAACATCATTTTCATTCAAATTAGTTTCAACAACTTTTACTCTACTTATCAAACTATACTCTTGTCCATACATATTACAATTTCCCTCTGCCTCAAATTCATAAACTCTGACTTCACATATATATATATATCATACTCTTGTCACTGATGCACTTATTCTTAACTCTCCTACAAATTCTCACTGCATCATTTGATCTTTTGACATTCTCATGGTGACAATTGTCCAGCATACTCTAACTTGCCAAAGTAGTAACGAAACTACTCAATTTAATTTATCCTCTTTGGAGAAATGAAAACCTTCTATCATATCATCTAACCACAGGTCTATAACAACAGAACCTTCCTCAAATCCATCCTTGAACTTGGGTGCTCTTAACTTTTTCAACTAATTCAATACATTCATTCTATGAGTTAAAGAAGTATAAATTGAAAATTCATCAGAATATTCTTCAACATGGTGAAGACATTCCCTAAGTTTATACAGACACTTCCTGAGGTTTTTCGCTCTTCTCCCTGCCTTGCCAGGGCAGGTGAATGCTATTACCTTCAGTCTATTGCCTTGTGCTATACTTTGGAAGCTCTCATGATCATACATCTAATATAACATAACATTTTAATTCTATTAGCAAGACAATACACTCCTTACACTATTAGATCAGAAATTATTCACTCTATGTTGGCATGTATACTTTTTAAAACACTTTTTACTTCGATTAATGCCTAGAATCGGCTAAACCGTAGCTCTGATACCATTAAATGTAACACCCCAACCCGGATACGAATCCGAGGTGTCACATTGACCTTTTAAAACATGTACTTGTATAAAATAGTGAGTAATTTAAAACTTTTATAACATATAAATGACGAATTTACATAAAAGACATTTTCATTATTACAAAACCAATCAGAGCGTGTATATTTCACTTATTTATTTACATATAACTATTCAAAACATTTATAAAACTGCTCATAGCTTAAACAATATATTCTTTTGAAAACATGTCAACTATAACTTTATATACTAAAATACATATTATTCACCTCTTTTCTGATCTGACCTTTAGTAAGGAGAACTGACCTGTCTTGCTCCACATTGCTCTTTACTCTTCTCGAAACCTACGTGTAAATCACTTACACGCTAAGTCAAAGACTTAGTGAGGCAATAAACATATAAAGTAAACGGTAACTAATAATCATACATAAACAATTACTACTATCATTTCATACAACTCATACTTTTACATGTAACGAATATATATACATACATATATGTCATTATCATTCATATTCTTATCTCATGTTCCTATGATCTCTTATGTCCATATCATATATCTTATAGACTTATTATATCATCATTTCAATCAATTATACTCATTCACATATACCTTAACCTGTACTCATGTATATCATATAACATATACCATATATACTATCATAAAGCACATACACCCAAGCAACTATAATGTCATCTTCATTTTTATTAATATTATCTATTTAATAGCCCATGATACACATGTGAGAACTAAAGATATGCGAGTACATAGAGGTTGTGCACTAATGTTGTCACCACAGCTCATATAATTGCACCAAAGTGCCACATATAATTGCACCGGAGTGCCGCGTAGAATTGCACCGTAATGCCATATAATAATGTCCATAAGGACCACATATCATTCCTTTAGAATCATATACATATACTAGGGATCAAGTATGTGTCTCACCAGACTTCACACATGTTCCAAAGAATACATATATGCCCCGAAGGACCACATATCATTCCTTAAGAATCATATACATATGCCAAGGATCAAGTATGTGTCTCAAAAGACCTCACACATGTTCCAAAGAATACATATATATCCCGAAGGACCGCGTAGACCCTCGACTCTTGGCATGCCAACTATACCCCTAGCTCTCATGACACATAACATGGGCATTATCTTTTATATCCTTTTACATATTCATGTAACCATATCATATATTAATATAAACTCATGGTTTCATTCACATATACATGTAATCACGTAGTTCATGTCAATTCTCATGAGTTCATATTCATATAAACATATGATTCACCTTCACGTATCACATATACTTTCTCTTTCATATAGCTCCTAACATTTCTCATGTGTTCATATGATATGTAAATCATTGTCATCTTATCATGTTATCACATAAACATATAATCTTACAATACATACAAAAACACATCAATACATATATTCACATATACCTATCATTTCATTATCCTTATGTTCACCATTAATACTTTTTACTTACCATATTCATATCAATAACACATATACTCATGCACACATATCAATCATAACAAACACATACTTCTATGAATTCATGATTTTCACTATTGGAAATAGACTTATCGCAAGTCTTATTTTCCATTGAACCTCATATACTAAAGAATGTGCACTCACCTTAGCTTTGTTTGCTTTGAATCAATCTTAATCCCTAGATTGTTCCGGAACAAGCTTCATTCTATATCTACATCATAATAATACATTGATACATATCAGTATACTAATTGATATCTTCTAAATTATCACTTCTTAGGCTAAAAGAAAAGCCTTCATCTTTTAATGAAGGTATGCATCGAGGCACTACTTGTGCATTGGTGCACAAAATACATTCGATGTTTGTTTATTACTGGGATGCATCGATGCATGCCTTATGCATCGATGCACTAATTGCATTTGATGTTTTTATTTTAAAAGAGTGCATCGATGCACTACCTGTGCATCGATACACCTTCAAACAATTGCTAGGTTTTAACCTTGATGCATCGGTGCACTATGAATATGCATCGATGCACTCTGCCCATAATCCTATTTTTGAACCCGAAAATTCATTCTTTTTGGATTAAATCCTTCATATTTCAACCCCTTTCATATTCCTAACTTACATATACATACTTAAACTCATTAATATTCATTTATCTCACCTTTACCCTTAATATCCTCTCCTCTTTAGGAACTTCAAGAATCATACCCTATTTTCCACATGTTTCAAATCCAATTCTAACACTTAATACTTCTTAATTAAGCTGATGACAAGTCAAATTTAACTTCAAGTTCAACTTATCAACTCCATTCCGAAAATTCACTCAAGAACTCCAAATCTTTAATCTTCCCTAACTCATTTATCTTTTGATTTTAAGATAACTTAAGCTTTCCTTAAGCATAAGTATCACCAAAGAATCATAACCCAACTTTTAATTCAACAAATAACCAACTAATTAAGAAACTCACCTTTGAGCTGGAGCTTTACGCACAAAGAAGAAAGGAGGAGAAGAGAATTCTGGAAACATTGTTTTTGGTTTCCTATACTCCACGTGTAAATATATATCCCCACTATCACATTTTTAATTCCTTAAATGATCAAATGACCATTTTACCCTTTAGTTCCTTTAATAATTACTAACAACTTTTAGGAAATACTTTCAAATAAATCACTGAACTAATCCATTCTTCTACTTTAGTCACCCAATTCTGAAACTTTACAATTTGGTCACTAACCCATAGTTTGGGATATTACATCAATGGTTCCACATTAAACCATAAACCTAAATTCTTAAACATCTAACCCATATAAACCCAGACAACTGCTACAAAAATTATCCAAGAAAATATCATACCATTACTATACAAATTTCTCTTCATGCTAAGTTTATCACCATGTTTTACTACAACATACAATTGCTTTTGGATCAAATTCAACTGAAATTTCAGTTCTTGAATTGAGAAATGATCATTAGTTTGCAACATTTTTTAACTCCTCATTCTCTTTTAGTAACTAGTAAATTAGAAACTTCGCTTTTTCGGAAATTTCTTCATCATACCATTTGAAGAACTTACAATATGCACTGTTGAAATTAGGGCAACTAAAAAATCTTCTACCTATATTTTTCCTTTTCCAAGTTGTCTGCATAGGGTACTTCAATCCACATTTACAATACACAATATTTCCATCATATTCCTATGAGAAATACGACTGAACATTATTTTCACCATTGTTTTTAGTTGACGAGGTTGTCAAATTAGCCATAGTGCTGAAAACATTTCAAATATTTCGAGAAAAGAAAAAGAAAATAGAAAAATCAAATATTTAGGGTTTTCAAATATTTCATTCAAATCAAAGTTCCATTCAAGAAAAAGAAAAAAAAATCAAAGAAGATGAGAGGAGAATCGATTCAAGATTTGAAGATGACGGAGTGAGATTAATTCCAATAGAATTTGAAATGAACAACTTACCTTATGATGCCCAATGGAAGGAGGTTACCAAAAGAGTTGTTGCTCTTCAAAATCACGATGTGGGTGAGACTGAAGATGAATTTCTGGAAAATAAAGAATAAAAATGTGAATTTAGGGTTTTAATCAACAAATCATGTGTTTATATTTTTTAAAATTAGTTTTCTTTCCAACTCAACTTAAATATTTTAACACAATCAACGTCACTAGGCAACTAAATGTGCCACGTCAGCCGTACATAATGGTTCCGTCGCTCAACGATGGTTTTCGTTAGTCAAAGGGACACATTGATTTTTTTTATAATTCGAGGGCCACATTGATTGAAAAAAATGATGAGGACCACATTGTTTTTTTTTTTAAGTTTGAGGACCTTGGTTGCCTTTTTTTCCTTAATTTTTTAACGAAAAATGACGAGTTTGAAACATAATGAATAATCGAGTGATCATTTTATAACTTTACTAGTCGAGAGACTCAACAAAGCAACATCCTAGAGTCGGATGATCATTTTCTAACTTTTAATAATTGATGGACTCAACAAAATAACATCATATAGTAGGGAGACAATTTGTATACTTTACCATTTTTTAGTTATAGTTTAAAACGAATTTTTCAAATAAATTTCAATCTAATCCAATTCAAATAATTACTATAAATCCTTCTATATAATAACTATCTTCCTTTATTATAGAATACAATTATAAAAAAATATTTATATCGGTAAAAAATAAAAATTTATTTTAAAATTTAAGGCTAATTTGAAACATTATAAAATTTCCAAGAAGATTAAATTAAAAAAAATTAATTTTTGAATCTATTTTTTCTATAAAAAAAAAACTAAGGTGACCCAACTTAAGGACCGAACCAAAATGAAAGGTACAAATACCAACGTCTAAGATATCAATGGCCCAAAGCGCATCATCCTATTCCTACCACTCAATCGTCCTTTTTAACAGATTCTCCATTCTACAAAATGTAAATCCCACAAAACAGCGAAGCCAGAAATGAAAAATATGTTATATTTTCTCTAAGAAAAACCCTCGAAGCAAGCAAATAGGCGGAAAGTGCACCAAGAGCTCTAAACCAAGTGCAGAAAACAGCAGACATGGAATCTTCAAGCACAAACTTCTCATTGTCAAAGAGAAGAAAAACCGTTCGCTTCCTTTCGAACTCGCGGAACAAGCCGTTCGCCTCCTCGAGCTCCGGTGGAGCATCGGTAGCCAAGGAAATATGTTCAAGCCTCAGCTCCGGCTACCAGTCCTCGACAAGCAATGAGTCACGTGATATTGTCAAGTATAGCTTGAGATTCGTAGATCTAAAGGTGAGTTCCGAAATATTTTTTTCCTGTTTGCTTGCTGAGAAAATGAAATGAAAGATGCGAAATCGGTTTTATTCTTCAAAACATTACCAGCGCTTGAGCTAGGATATGAATCTATTTGTTAAATATATTAATTGATTACCTGAAACATTTCACGAATGTTGTTCTTTTGCAGGCCAAGAGTTTTGAAACCGAAATCTCAACGTGCATCAACGTCAACAAATTCAGGTTAATTTTTTCAGTGATTCCTTAACCTTTTTCAATTTACATTGCTATATTTCAAAACAAGGAAGCAACAAACACGAATATTTTCCCTCAACTCTCCGTTTTCTAAATTACATTTTCGTTTTTTCAGCGCAGAAGCAACTCCAACAATGGAGCTCACTGGAGACACAAAGGAAACGGCATTGCCACGTAGTAAAAAGCCACCGTCACAAGCTGAGATCGACGATTTCTTCTCCGTCGCTGAAAATTACGAGCAAGTCCGATTCGCAGAAAAGCAAGTGTTTGTTTCTCTCATCAATTTTTTATTCTTCTTGAGTGCGTAGGATAAGCCGTACCACTAAACTGGCGCATTCTAGCAGTAGCAGAATCCAGAAAATCCCCCAAATCTCTGACTAACAAACTTTTCAATTCGTTATATTCCCTCCGATTTTTAGTTTTATTTTTAATTTTAATTTTTAAAATTGCAGGTACAATTATGATATTGTCAAGGATGCACCTCTGGAGGGTCGATACCAGTGGATTCGGTTAAAGCACTGAAAGTGAGATAGGTTAACGTTACATGAGGTAGCACGCAGATATGGCACATGACAGTTGACAATAGGAAAAGATAGTATTCCAAAAGTTTTAAGCTATGGAGCTAGATAAATTTAAATAATTTTAGTTAATCAAGTTCCTTTTATAATATAATCAAATTTAGTCCAATGAAGATAAAGTGTTTGAACTTTATTTCAAATTAAATCTTAAAATAAAACTACATTCAACATATAATATTAAAATTTTAATCAGATTCATGTCTTTATTATAATTTAAACTAGACGATAAACAAACATTGTTTCCATTTTTTTCATGCTCTGATAGTTGAGCAGGGTAGGGTAACTTTATACGAGGGTAAGCAGTGATTATCACGGATGGATCAAGGAAGGCAGTTGTTTTTTTTTTAAATATTTATATCAATTATTTAATTTTACATTCTTAGAATTTTATATTTCGTATTCTTAAAATTTTACCATAATTTTTTTAAATTCGTAAGTTCCAGGTGATAACCGTTAAAAAAAAGCTTACAAAGGCACAAAGCATTGTGTATGTGAGATGACCGAGACATCCAAGTGCTTGAAGGAAACAAAAGAATGGCAGTCGGCAGAGCAGAGCAGCGGTACGGGCGCAAAACGAACGGAACGCGGTGTCCACTTAACGTTTGGGACTAATGCTTTGGTTGCCTTTTCTCAGCGTAAATAAATAAATAGATTGTACGTGTTGATGCTTTTCTTGGCCAAGCTTGAGTTTTAATTTTATCGGATCTTGTTTCCCGAAACCCTATTTGGATTTCCTTAGATGGGAACAAGAAGCATAAGCCATTGAAGGTGAGCTATAAGGCTGCTCATAAATTTCATTAGACTATCCCATCAATCAGAAACCGTCTGTTTGGCCTGCTAATTTTTGTCTTGCTCAACCATCGTATTACCCAATAAAACAACTCCTTAGTGTATTAGGTGATTTGTTCTTAGGGTGACCATGGATAATTTTGGCCTGCTTACGTTAGTATAATGGCACAATAATTATATCATATATTTTTTTTTACAAAAATAATTATATCCTATTTATGTGTATATTTTAATACTTATGACTTGCACGTGCAATTTCTTGATAGGCATAGCCTTGGATCTGGTGCTCCTTCACATCAGTTGCAGTCAGAGAAGTGGCCCTGGCATCTCCCAATATTATGTTGAATATGTTTCATTTTGTATTTCTGGACAACAAACGACGTCGTTTAATATTACGAAAACCGGTGCACGATTGAAAAGCATAGGGAAAAACACACCATTGGTCATTCAAGCATTACCAGTTCTTAAAGTTTTGTTTTGATTAAATCTGATTGATCTGGGCTTCACATGATTTTAGTGAATATTCCAGTGAGATTTTCTACATACACAAAGACTCTAACTCGAGATTTACTTAAATGATATCAAGTTGCTTACCACTTGAACCAACCCTTGTTGGTCAATAATCATTTTAGTTCTCAAAATTTATATATTATATTAGTTTAATCTTAATTTAATAAATTTAATCCTCTAATAAAATAACGATATGTTTGATTCCTATATATCATTCTTATCAATAACTACATGACTTAAAACATCAATTAAGGGTTAAGTAAGTTTAATTATATTTTTTAATAATTAGTTTCAACTACGGCATAAATTAAATATATTATTACCAATCAATTATATGACTTGACCCAATAATTAAGTGTTGGCCCTGATTAAATTTTTAATAACCAATGATTGAAATAGATAAACGTAAAGTTAGTGACTAAATTTGTAAAACAAAAGTTCAGGGAGAAGAAAAAAAAAAAGAGTTATAAGAGCTGGAATCAATGATGTAGTTTACCCAAAAGTATATTCTAAAATGCGCTTAACATCAACCATGACAAGTGGCATTATTAGAGTACTGCCACCGGCTCCTCCTCAACCAGTATTACCGACTCCAAATCTTAAAGGGCAAAAAAAAAAAAAAAACCAGAGTTCATCCACCAAAACTCTAGTTTGACTTGCCTTAAAAAATCGTCGGAATCGACAAAGGGATACCCTGGGAATTTGAATTGGAAAAACAAGCGTTGAAGATGATGATGAGCGGCGGTGGAACTGTGTATTGGGGAAGAAAAGAGGCAGCAGAGGGTAAAGGAGTGAAAGGAATAGTCGTGGTTTTTGCTTGGGTTTCGATTCACGAGAAACACCTTCAGAGTTACCTGGATTTCTATTCCTCTCTCAGCTGGAATTCCCTCGTTGCCCGTGCTGATTTTCTCAACGTGTATGTTTCTTTAATTGTTTTTATGGATATACATGTATTAGATTCTGTTTGGTTACATAGAAAGTAAATTAGAGTGGAAGAAGCTCCGTTTAGCTACTTTAATTGTCTAAATCTCGTCATTTAGGGGAAGAAATTCAGTGTTCCTTTTGGTGGTTCTTTGGTCCAGGTTTCTCATGAAATGGGTGTTTCTAGATGAGCTTGTGCTTCTATTAAATTTTGCAACCTTAGTTTTTTTTTTGGGATAGAATTTTGCAATCATAGTTAATTGTCAATGATGAGGATGGGTAGATAGATTGTGTGGAAATAATTAGGACATCAGCAATAAGTTGTTTGGTTTGGACGTGTTGGTGAGACTATATTCTAAATTGAATGTTCACTAGTGAATAGTGATATGAACAAATGAGTTGCTGGCTTTGCCTAGTTCACATAGGAGACGTAGCTTGTGTGGAGACTGTTCGTGGTGGTCTGTATAAGTTATTTGCAGGGCTCATGCATATTGGAACTTTGAGTTCTTTGGGACTATATGACTCGGACTCGAGTACCAGTGTTGAATACGGGTATGTTTCTGTCACAGTATGGCCAAAATTTCGAAAGTTTTCCCATGTTATTTGGAGGATCCTTGGAGGTCATATCTCTATATGTATGTGTCGGCCATGAATAACTTAACAAAAATGAAATGTTGGAGCAACATAACTTTGCTTTGTACTCGTCAAATCTTAGGATCTTTGATTTAGCATTCCTTTGCTACAATTTCAGCAAAAAATTTTCTTTGTTTTCTTTTACTGTACTGAAAATTTTCAGGTGCAGATATTATCCTGAGAGGGCTATGTCCTTGGCATTTGTTGTTCTAAATCAGCTTCTTGAGGTCTGTTTCATTAAGGTTTTTATCGCTGAATGATGTCTTAAATTTTTCCTAGAAACATAAACTTGCCTTTGGTTTTTGGATTGCAGGAACTAAAGATTAGAACTTGTCCAGTGGTCTTTGTAGCTTTCTCGGGTAGTCCTAAAGCTTGTATGTACAAGGTTTTTCAGGTATTAAAACTTTCGATAAAATTCCAACCCCAACAAGTAAAGACACTTTTTTGCTTTGATTTTCATGGCAGATGAAATAACTTTGCTATGTTTAATGTATAGATTATTCAAGAAGCAGGGGAAGGTCGGATTAATCCGGTATCCTTTCTTTTTCTTTTAGTTTCTCGTAGTGGTTTACTTATAATCCCTTTATAAGATCTCTAATATTCATAAACCTAACTGAAGTTTTGTCTATGATTCTGGTCCTGTAGATTTTGCAAGTGATCTGAATGCCCAGTTTGCTTTACATCCATCCATACGTAAAATACCTGGACCATCAAAACTTGTTTCTTGGATCGTTAAAGGCGTTGCTTCTGGTCTCGATGGTCTTTTTCTAACCGGATTTGAGTCTCAACGTGCCGAGTATTGGCAGACCCTTTACTCCTCTGTTGTAAGTTTATTAATCCCTGTTAACTTGTTGTGTTCCTCTGCTTCCTACGGCTAATTTCTCTCAGTCCTCATTTGTAGGACTTAGATGCTCCATATCTCATTTTATGCTCGGAGAAAGATGACCTTGCACCATATCCAGTTATATGTAACTTCGCTCAAAGCTTAGAGGATCTTGGAGCGGATATTGAGATTGTAAAGTGGAATGGCTCTCCTCATCTAGGTCGGTCCGTAACCATCTCTACTTTGTTATTACTACCAAGTATTGTAACTTCCATTAAGTTCTTATTATTTACCATGTATAAATATCCAGAGTATTTTCAGTTTTTACCGTCAATGCTCCTGGTTAGGGGCTTGCCATGCTAAGTCTATGCATGTCAACCCCTTGTCAAGGGCATTGACAAGAGTAAATTGGAGACTTAACATATTATATACTTGATTAATAAGGAAGTAAAGGATAGTCGGCCGATTTATACATAAATAACTCAGTTTATGTTATCTTTCTTGATTTATGAATGCCCGAGTGCTTGCTCGAAACTGACTGTGTCTTTTACCTTTAATATGTTCTGTTACTTGTGTGTTTGTTTGTTTGTTTTTTTTTTTTTTTGATAGAATTGTGTGTTTGTTTGAAAGTTGAGCTAATGTCATTCTTTGCTCTATTTCAGAACACTACAAGCATTATCCTATCCAATACAGGGCTGCTGTGGCCAGTTTCCTTCAGAAGGCAACTTCGGTTTATTCCCATAGGATCCGGAAACTTGGAGAAATGAATTGTATGCATGATGAGATCTCCGAGTTAATCTATGGCCTGCAGAAAGCAGCAGTTAACTCGAACCAAAGCTTTAGGAGAGTTGCCCTTGGACCTAGTGACCACTTTTTCTTGCCAAGTTTAACAAAATATCACAACAGTAAAGAGTCTGGATCTTTAGAGGACGAACAAAGCGTTCGACCGGTATCTGTACCTGTACAGCCGAGCATCAATGCTCACAGTGTCCTCGGTCAAATTCTCTTTGACGCTTGTGTTCCTAAGAACATCGAAGGCTGGGATGTTAGGTTTTCGAGTTCTGGTAAGGGACAGCCATTTGCATCTGCTCGAAGGCATTCGCCTTTCCTTGGTATCAAGTGCAATCGCCGTTCGAGATTATAATGTTCCCAGTGAGTCATTACCGGTCAAGACATTTTACAAGCAAAACAAATCCATCACTTAAATATGAATGACTCATGATTTCTTCACTCGAGCACCGGAAACGAGGTCGGAGGACCTTTTTGCAGAAAATTGTGTTGGTTAACTGTTCTTCTGCTTGTGATATAGTCCTCTGGCAAGAGGTGTACAGGTAGTCTGCGAACCATATTTACTATATGGTATATGAGGTATAGGATTGTGTGTATAAAAAACGTGGTTAACTGTGCTTGAGTTTGAGGATTCTAAGATGTGAATAGTTAAGTAGTAAGATATGTGCTAAGATGATATAATTTATATATTTTTGTTAGTGAACTTTGATTATATCTAAAACCAAGTCGTGTAAAAATTGATTTAATCGAAAATCGAAGCAGCCCATAATTATTACAAACATCAAAGCAAATGAAAACACACACACTTTTTTTTTTTTTGTCTTTGTTTATTGATGACGGTATTAATTTTAATTTGTTGACTCGACTGTCAATATTTTTTTTCTTATAACGTATTGTTATTTTCTTTTATTTTTTTATTTTCAATAAATATGTTTGTATATTACGTTTTTATTTGTCTTCGTGACACGTTTTTTGTCGTTTGATATATTTTTCGGTCGTTTTTTTATTTGTTTTTTTAAGGGTTGATTTGATATCACGTTGGATCAAGATGTCGGTTATATTATATATTATTGATCTTTCCTACTTTGAACTTTCGGAGTGGATTTGAATACTCGTTTTGAGTTCGTGGATAGTTTTTCCCGTCGCTCGAGTCTGATTTACGATTTTTTCGGTAGTCTTTCAATAGTTTGATTCCTAGGAGACTCCCTCAAAATTAAGTGTTCGGATTATAAAAAAAAGAGCTCAACTGGTGTATACCTTCTCATTTGGATGTTTGAATGTACAACTATGAAAAATACTGTGCTACTTTTAGAATTTGTCTGATACAATACAAAAGAGAGCAGCATTTCAATGCCATCTTATACTTCTTTATTCATTATGGTATCTCATCTTTGTACGAGTATATTAAAGAGACGTGAAGCAAAAAGCAAGCAATTAGTTAGTTTAACACCTTATCCGGGAGGGGATGAACGATCATGTCGTCGGCTTCGAATCATAACTTTGCCATTTGATGTCCAAAGCTCGGATCAACGCAAACCACAACCTATATGATTTGATAGTAACATAAAACGCATTATAGGCCTGATTTGGTTTTGCTTGAAACTGAAAATTTGTGCTCACCTTGCCAGTACTTTTGCCCGAATGCAAATGCTCGACAGCATCCGCGACCCTATCCAAACCTGTTAGAATCGAATTACAGCCTGTTAGGAAAGGGAGAAAACTAAGGCTTCGTAAATCGTATGGCATTGCTGTTAGAGTCGAATTCACTGCAAATGCAATGCTAACCGAGTGTTGGAGTTCAAGATATATGAATTAATTACCTTAAGCTTTCCTGAAGAATAAAGATGAAAGAGTCTAATCAGGTGTTGCTTCCAGAAACTGCTATACTGAAACAGGACAGAGCCAACCTGAAAACAAAAGCAACTTTCAATACAATCGAATCACGAGACTTCAAATGCCGAGTGCAAAGAAGACAACATAAGTGTATATATTGATACTTTTAAGATCACTGAGACAAATTTTACCGACTACATACCACAGTTTGACTTTTGGCCAAAAGCTTCTCAACAAGTCCAGGGTAATTCAATGGCATCCATCCATGCTTCTCTTGATACTGTAAATAATAAGTACAAAAGTATAAAAATTGCGAATATGGAGAATGAACGGCAACATATTCAATACCAACTACCAATTGGTCTAAGTCCCTTTTAAGCAAAGGTCATGAGTTCGGATTAGCAAATATCTCATCTTAAAAATGACCCAAAAGAGTCAAATCTGAGCTAATAGAACGTAAGATCAAACTCACAATCGTTTAAAACTAAAAGTTATGGTAAACAAAACCAACCTGAGAGATCATTCCTATCACAATGAGTCGTCCACGGATAGCCAAAGCATTAATGCACAAATCAAACATGTTACCACCAACACATTCGTACACAATATCCAGTCCTTTAGGAAACACCTTGAGAGCCTGGAAGACTACTGAGTAAGATGTTCCTTCCATGAAACCAACCAAATGCAGAAATTATCAAATGACAGCATTACAAAGCCTTCAATCAGATGGCAATCAAGATCTTAGTTATGCAAACTGTGGTGTGATCAGTCTCAGAATATGGAAATAGCATGGACGATGGATTATAAAATGACGCAGACTGATACCGTTAGTCACCAGCGTTTACACCGGCATAGATGTCTTTGAGAAGAACATGGTCTGATTCAAGAGGTAGTTTCAATGGTGCACTTATTACATGGGTTGCATCACGGAAATGATGAGTCAAAGTACGCACAACACTGAGGAAGAGCAAAATCGCTCTGATCAGTATCTTTAATTACTACAATCACATCCTATCTTCTATGATGGTAATTAAATGTTTTAATCAGCTTGGTTACTCCAATTCAGAGGGAGTATTGACGGGATTTTGACACTTTTTACGTACAGTTGCTCAAAATTCTGAGGAAGTTGGGAAGTTAAAGCAGCTTGGAACGGGATTTTGTTGTTCGTGGAACTTGAGGAGTATTTTGCTTATTCAGTTGCAATGGGCCAATACTGCAACCCTCTGCGGTTTGAAATCCATAGGCAAGCAAGAACCAGCTCTGCTTTCATCCGTTATCAGCTCGAAAGCACCTAGAAATATGCATAGAAAAGATATTACAATTGTACAAAAAATTATATAACTGTCTTTGAAGTAGAGATGCTAATAACTCGAATTCTTTAAGAATTAAACCCTTAAATAGATATACGATAATCAGTTAGATAACAAAATACAAATATATTTTACATACCACCGTTTCCATTGGAGTAAAGCCTCCCGTTAAAGAAACAAAATTGGGTTCCGCTTTTTCTCCCATCGCTGTTCCAACAAACTACGTCCAAGTTCAAAGTCAAAGGAACAATTTTCAATAGGTTAACGCTGAACATCCCAGATTCTTCAAATTAACTACACATTTTACCTCAGGACAAACAACATTGACACGAATTCCTTGACGCTTGTGAGGAGTTTGTGATCTAGTAAACAAGACAACACCTCCTGAAAAAATAAATAGCTTAAGCAAGTCGTAAAATTACATGCATAAATGTCTTACCTGGAAAATTTATAGACATGTATAGGGGTGTAAATGAACAGATAATTCGGTGAATCGTTCGTATAATGTTCGTTTATTAAGCTATATAAACGAGTATGAAAAAAAAATTTATGTTCACTTAATAAACGAAGAAACACGAACAGAGGTGTGCTCGGTTCATCTATGTTCACGAACAAGCTCGCTCGTTTATTTTTTTTATATTTTCAATATTAGTGAAGGTACATACTAAATTGAATATATGATAAATTTAGAGTTTAAACTATGAATCCTAATAAGTTTAAGCACTAGTTGTGTAGTTTTACTATTTTCCCTGTTATAGCACAAAAAGAAAACCTTTCACGTTGCTCTCTTTTCTGTTTTATTCTAAGTCACCAAACGATAAACGAACATGTTGTGAACGATAAACGAACATATTCACGAACGGTAAACGAATATATTTGCAAACATTTAAGCGCATCTTTTCACTAACATTAAACGAACACATTCGCGAATGTTAAATAAACTAACACGAAAAGTTTCAAAAATAAATAAACGAACACAAACACACTACTAAAAAATTAAAGAACACAAAACAATATGAATACCTTCAAAAATAAACAAACAAATACAAACACAACCTTATTCGTTCAAGCTCGGTTCATTTACCCCAGATATCTTTTGCATGTATCTTTATTAAGACCAAATGATTCCTAATATATTCATTTGCCCTTCCTCGCTCTAATCTCTATAAGTTATCTAAGAATTTTTAAATAGGTGATGAACTCAAAAATCTGTTCAGTTTGTGTTCGAATCCCTTAATATGTAGGCTTTCTTTATCCTCAAGGCACTACATGTTTTGCTAACAAAAATTTATGACAACATAAGATGTAAATAATACATTGTATTCGTAAACTACTCGTATTCGACTTTAAAATAACAATTCAATATAGAGTCCCAGAATCATTTGAGTTGTATTTTATGAATCGATTCTTCGTTTACATTATACCATCGAGTCAGTGCTTAAAATATCATGTCAAGTCAGTACTTAAAAGAAATGACAATGCCAACATACATCATTAAAATATGATTTTTATCATATCTCAATTAGTAGATTAACGTTCCACTCAGCGTTAATTTTCTAACGAAAAAAGACAATGACAATTGCCCAAAACGTGGTACTTTCCAAATATATGAAGAAAATTTCATGTCGTTCACACTTGAGTACCAGCAACATAACCTTTAAGTTTGATTTGACTGTACCCACATTCCACGCGTGGCTTTTGTATTTTTTTAATCTCTGAAACCTGTTCTCTGGTTCTTGTAATTGGTCGAAAAGCTTGGATTGTTGAGCATGATTGTTTGTTAACGCGCTTGTAAATTCCATGTCATATGAGTCATTTTCCTCTTGAGGTTAAAGTTTCGTGAATTTATAGAAGTTTTGGTTAAATTTAAATTGATAAAATGGTACGAGATAATGAGATGAATTCGTTGGTGTCTAGAGTAATGTGAGAATAATCTAACATATCTAAAGGAAAACAAATTCATCAAATAATTAATAGTGCTATGAAAGAGGTTGATCAAACTACTCAAAACTATGAAAAATTTGA
Source organism: Hibiscus syriacus (assembly GCF_006381635.1). NCBI lineage: Eukaryota > Viridiplantae > Streptophyta > Magnoliopsida > Malvales > Malvaceae > Hibiscus > Hibiscus syriacus. Next base: position 115,669 of record NW_024062724.1, on the reverse strand, counting down.
AACTAAAGCTCAAATCGAGCCGTCCGGAAAAGTTGATAATTGTTCATCAAATGAACTATAACTTAGCAGTTCATCAATGATCTCTCAGGAAATGCATCTCAGCAAAGTACTGCAGATAACCGGGACTCCGTAAAATGTGCTCGGAGATGACGTAATGGAATCATCGATCTAGACGAATATGACTTCGAACTTGGCACAAGGGTTGTTTTCGATGTGGTTCCTAAGATCAGCATCATCTTTGAACTTGAAGGTATACAAAGCCTGTCTCTGTGTCAACCCAATAGGATATATTCTATATACTTTTAGTTCACCCCCTCTAATGCTTTCGGGTCTTTCCCATTTCCAAATAGGCTCATGTTTCCGAGTCTTGAAATGCATAAGAACTGAAGCCTCCAATGCCTCTAGAGTCATGTTTCCAGACCTGCTCATCAATGTCGGCAATAAGTATTTCCTCTGGTTTCATCGTTTATGGTTATGTTTGATGAAAGTCTAATCGTTACGGGATAAAAACGGATTGATAAAACGATCTGCGACAATGTACTAGTAGCTAAAAGAGTAGAGGAACTACCTCAAGAAAATAGAGTCCATCTCAAACCTCCCTCGCTCTCTTACATACAAATGATACAAAGTTTCCGAACCCATCTCACACTTGCAGGGGCGTTTCTGGACGTCGGGGTTCTTTTCTTCATCCTGCCGGAAGATGGTCGCCAAGTGAATGCACAAACGGCACGACGAATGAACTGCAGCCATATCCAAAAGGGCCTTGAAAGAATCTGACGGGCCTTCGTATTTCCACCTGAAACCACAGATTGTCAACAAAATTCAGCATGCAGAAACCAAAGTATAATCCGTTCACCAAAGAAGCCATGAAAGCAGGGGAGATGGGTGGGTGTAAGTAACTAACATATTCACCTTAATGATTCATTATAAGCATCCTGGTTTTCCGAAAGGTACTTCATCCTTTCTGCAACCGAGCCAACATCCTCCAATTCCTTAATATGTAAATATGAACCAGGAGAAGGAGCAAAATCTTCGATATTCGGAGCACCAACCACAACAGGTACGCTTCCTGCAAAATCTTAACATTTCCATTAATCTGATGACGAAACTGAAACCAAATCATATCAGACATTCAGGTTCAAAACAACACATGAATATAGGAATGTTCATACCTGCAACGAGGGACTGGAAAAATTTTTCCGTAACGTAATCCTCTTCATTGGAGTTCTCAAAAGCCAAGCTAAACTTGTAGTGTTTCAGAGCTTTGACTTTGTCCACTGCAAATTTACACGAAATATGTTCATGCACTACTTTACGCAGTATGAAGTGACACACAATTATGTAGCTGCTGCAGTTTAAAAGTACTGTTTTAACATAAATATGGATCACTATGAGTTCACCATTCTCATTGCGATTTCTGTGGCATCTACCATAAGAATCTATCTTGATATTCTCGTTTTCGAGCCTCACGAGAGCTTTAATACGAAAGTTGCGGGCTTCACAGTTAGATATGAAAGCAGCTGCAAGGGCCTTTTTAGTCTTGGGAAGCACCGGTGCCATGATATCATACTCCGCCCAGGAAAAATATCCGACTGGGACATCCGATGAGAGGCTCGTTGTCATTACATATTCATAGCCAACCCTAAATCCAAAGCAAAACAGAATGGACGCGTTAGTCTTACAGTGACTTCCTCCATTAAATCCACTTCCAACCCTAGGACAAACCCGATGATATAATCGGAAAATTTATACCAGTTACACTGGATTCGTCTATAACTCTATATTTCCAACAGAGAAGCATGTTAGATGTACGTGTTGAAGGGAATATCAGAGGAAGAAACACAAGTAGTTAATGGAGAATCAGCAGAAGTCCCACAATGGTTTCAAATAGAAGCAAGTCAATATAGATTGTGCTTACCCACCGTCGTGCCTGAGCGATATTAATATCGGGATAGTAGGCTGACGATTCCATAGAGAGCAGCACAGTAGGTGCTTCAGCTTTTGGATGCTGACTAATGATAGCATCAGGTTTCTTGCTCGGATGGGGTCCCATCTTACAACCCACCGCACAAGGCCGTTTCATCTCCTATAACACCAACAAGCTCTGGAACTCAGTAACCCGATTCAAGTCTAACAAGTTCAACATCATCAAAGCTGGGAACAATAACATGTAAAATCACAAGAATATTTCAACTCAACTACTAAATAATCTACTTCTAAGCTCATAACGTACTAGTTTAACACATACGCGTGCATGCATAAATACGTAGCTACATGCTACTTACATGCATGCAAAATGGAAAGAAGTGAACTAGCAGAGTAATATACAACTTAAATGTTCTACATAAGAAAAGAATATAGGAAATGTCTAGGATGAACTTACACATACATGATATACATACAAACATAAAATGACGAGAGAATTAGAGCGAAATAGCAAAAAAATATACAACTAATGTAATACAAGTCTAGAAAAAATTATATGGCAAATACATACACATATACGGATGCGGAGTTTTTAAAAAATTTAGAAGGCGAAAACATATTATTAATAAAAAAATACATAGCAAATATCTAAAAACATATAATAATTTAAATTTTTAGGAGGGACAATTGTCCCTACCCGCTCCTTTCTCGGTCTATCCATGTATACATAAAAGAACATTAGAGACATATATATATATACATACATATAGAGTGAAGTAGAAAAATAATATAGATCAAACTATTGGATTTGTCTACGATAAACTTATACGTAGGTACATATCGACATAGATAGGTAGGTAGGTAGACATATGAGTGTGTGTGACTTCCAAGATAATTCCTATGACATTAGCAAATATTATGAAGAGTGAAGGCATGATCTTCACTCAAAAGCAACAACACAAACATAAAATATTATCTAAATTTCATGTATTATTTATTATTAAATTATGGTGAAATGAGTAAATAAAAGACAAATCACTCTGAAAAAAGGTCAAAATCTCAAAAGCCAAAGGTTCAAAAAATCGAAACAAAAACCTGTTTCTGATGATAAACCAAGATGGGATCGTCACTAAAATTCCTTGAATAAACCACGACATCTTCTCTCTCGAGCCACTCCTCACAGGTCAAGTTACGATGACCACCCAAAGCTCGAATCCAAAAATTTCGAGCGCCACCAACCTTTAATCGACCAGAAGAGCGCGATTCACGGAACATCGCGGGCAACGAACGGAAACGACCCAGAAAACCGATTTCAGCAATGACGAGAAGGGCGAGTAGTAAAGGCATCAAGGTTAACCATTTCTTGTCGTTGGAAGCTGATGTAGAATGTGATAGCCCTTCGGCTATGGGCAACCCTTCATGGGTTCTTGCTCCTCTTAGATATGGCACAATACCCATCAAGCAAAAGAAGAAGAAGAAAAGTCTTTCCTCTGTTCTGTCTCTCAATGCATTAATGGGAATTAAATTTGAAAACCAATGGCTCCGAGGGAGCGTTGAGCTTCCGGTTTATGGCTTGGACCGCCGGCTAGCTGTTGTGGCGGAGGGAGTTAGTTATGTGTGGCTGAAAGGAGTAAATAAAACACGAAAGACTCTCTCCATACCAACTGGTCATCCGCGCCAATTTAGTTGCAACGGCAGTTGGGATGATAATATCAGCAGCAGCGTGCTTTATTATTATGGGTAAATTTTATCACAAAAGTTTATTCTTCTCTTATTTTTCCCATTAAGCTTTAAAAGTTTTCAATATTTTCATTAAATTTATACAATAGATTTTTTTTGTCACTCCGCCGTTAAACGGTTAATGTTGTTAAAACGACATCGTTTTGAAAAAACAAACAAAAATTTAACCAAAATAATGTCATTTAGTATCTATATAAAAACTCATTTATAACATCATTAGTGAGAAAACAATAAAGTGATCAATGTATTAAGTTTAGTGAAAAGATTTAAAGTACAATTAGTAAAATAGGAGAGAGCATAAAATTCAGTTATCAAGTTTGTAATTTACCTTACTAAATTTTAATTAAATAAATAAAAAATTTAAATATCTTATAAAATCATAGAAGCTAAGACTAAGGTGGCTTTTGGTTTTAGTGGGAATTGGAATCTAATTATACCACTTTTCTATGTTTGGTTCAAGTTTTTCAAGGGAATTAGAATCCCTGATGGAATTCAATTCCATCAAATGAGAGAAAGTGAATTACATCAAAAAAATGGATGGAATTCAATTCTCTTGTTGGAGGGAATTGAAATTTGACCATACTATTCTCATCAATCCTTTGGTAACTTATTTATATATTGAATAAAAATATTTTTTTATTATTTCGGGTCGGGTTTCTAATTCATATATTCGGGTCGGGTGAAACTTTATTTTGGTCGGGTCAGATCGGGTTCGGGTTTAGGGTGAAAAAAACTGGACCGACCCGAAAATATATATAATTCGGGTCGGGTCGGATTAAGTCACTGTTTTTATTAAATAAAAATAATTTTTTATTATTTCGGGTCGGGTTAGGTCGGATTTCTAATTCATATATTCGGGTCGGGTCGGAGAAAACTTTATTTTGTTCAGGTCGGGTTTTTTAAGTGTGATATTCGGGTCGGGTCGGGTTTTTTAAGTGTAATATTCGGGTCGGCTTCGGTTTTAGGGTGAAAAAAAATCGGACCGACCCGAAAATATATATAATTCGGGTCAGGTCGGATTAAGTCACTGTTTTTATTAAATAAAAATAATTTTTTTATTATTTCGGGTTGGGTCAGGTCGGATTTCTAATTTATATATTCGGGTCGGGTCGGATGAAACTTTATTTTGTTCGGGTCGGGTTGGGTTTTTTAAGTGTGATATTCGGGTCGGGTTTTTTTTAAGTGTAATATTCGGGTCGGGTTCGGGTTTAGGGTGAAAAAAACCGGACCAACCCGAAAAAAAAAAATAATTTTACCTTATATATTTAGGAATAATTACAATAATACCCCTCTATATATAATTTTTTTCAATTAAGTCAATGTTTTTATTGAATAAAAATATTTTTTTTTTATTATTTTGAGTCTGGTCGGGTTGAGTTTCTAATTCATATATTGAATAAAAATAGTTTTTGGTATATTTTTTGGTAACTAATTAACATACTCCGATTGGAATGTATCGAAATATTACTCTATCTTTTGGTAACTTATTAATATATTTTGATTGCGATGATTTTAACTTATAATGTTTATTAGCATGATTTTTATAATTTATTAAAATAAATAATCAATCAATAAAATGAAATTTTAATATTTTTTAATTTTTATAATATATTACTACATGTAAGTTGTAAAATAAACTAAAATAAAGCAAATAAACAAGAAGGACAATTCTGTCATTTTATATTACTGAAATCAAATTCATCTGACATATCTACGAACCAAACAGAATATGAAATTGGATTTCAATTCCATTTCCTGCCAACCAAACAGAATATTGAATTGGATTTCAATTCTTACATATTCCAATTTCCTCATAAACGTTTCAGCGAACCAAACGCCACCTAAGGGCGTTGGTTCACTAGATGTAAAATCCTCAAGTTTATATATAAATTTTTATAATTACAACTATGATTATTTATTAAAATATTTTTATAAAAATATTTTTTAATGAATAACATACTAATATTTTATATATTTTTAAAAAAAATCTGAAAAAGAATTATAGGGACGAGAGATATTCATACTATTGTTGAGAAAAACATGCAATGAAACCAAAACACTTTTAACGTCTTATGCCTTCTTTCTCATTCAAATTGCAAGCCTCAAACACGAACGAGACTTATGATAAAAAAAATTATTATTCTTTGAGATTTTAAATTCAAGTATCATAAAACCAAAAAAGCTATGAATATGAGAGTTTAATGTTAAATAATTAAAAATAATATTTGAATAGATACACTCTTATACTTATCTCAGATTAATTAAAAAATTATGATAAAAAATAAAATGAAAAAAATATGATGAATCGGAATAACCTAATCTTTTACACATCATAATCTAATCGGTACAGAATAGCTCACGGCTCGGATCTAATGATAGAGGACAAAAAGAAGAAAAGAATTCTATCTATGCATCTATCTATACCAAATCTTCTAACTGCAAAACCACCCATTTGAATTGCATTCTTCCACAAAAGAGCACCGGGTGAGAACTTGCCGGATTTCACTCACGCCCAAATATATGTATCATTGGTTGAAGCATCATACATTGCTGTTGTCTTCAAGAGCTTCGCCCAAGAGACACCGGTCTTTTCTCTTCGGTCTTCATCAACAAAATTCTGATCCCAAACCTCTATTAAAGACCAAATACTTCGGTTAAATGAAAAGGTACAGCCACCATTCCACGTTTGATTCGAGAAAAAATATAAAATCTCTCCACAAAAAGGCACATTCAAACAAGTATTTACATCATAAGCATACGAGGAGAAGAAAACATTTCTGTTTACATAAATCTCTACGGAGATGATGCATGTACCTGGGAAAGTGCGATGCATAACCGGTAGGCATGGAACGGGGAAACTCATAACAGAAATGAATGAAGGCAATAGGAAGAGGAAGTTTGCTTGCAGATTGAGGCTAAATTTACCACTGGTGCAGCCATCTAAGGACGTGTTACTTCCCGAGTTCGTTCCACCATCGGCAACCACAGTTTCTCTTGAGCCAGCAGGCGTAACATGATGTAACAGACTTTCCCGGTTATCACTAGAATCAGCAGTGCTGTCCAACAACGGGTCATCGCTCTTCTGGTAGTAGCCAAACTGAAAAGAGAATCAAGATAACTTATTGAAGGCAGGCAAATAATTAAGGTGAAACCACAAGGTGAAGATGAAAATAAGAGCAAGTCTCTGACCTGATGAGAAGAATTATGTACTTTGGCACGCAATTGAGTTGGACATGGCTCCCACATGCGGCACACACAATCATAAGAGAGGTATAACCATAAAGAGGAAAATAAATCACCATATAATTGGGGAGGGGTGTTCAACCATTTACACAAGACTAACTGATAAAGAAAGAAGAGTTTTCCCCAATAGAGGACATTCATAAACTTACCATCCAATCCATAGTGATTTCAAATAACTGAAGGCCAAACAGTAGATCTCCATAATAGCACAATGACCCATAGAACTAAAAAGCGGAAGAAACTAGTATGAGATAACTACTCAAGTAAAAAATAAAAGAACCAATTAATCCAACTCAAAACTATCTTCTTCCATTAAGGGTCTTAGTTAATGCACTTTTCTATCCAAATGCTTAGCCTTGGGCATAAAGAATGACATAAGTTATTTTCTCACAAATCTAGCATTACACCTCAGTGTATCTTCAAGATTCATATAGCATTTTAAACAAGAATGTGGACTATTCCAGATCATTCATCCAACCTTTGGTCTCAATCCACCATTTTATTCGTGCTAAACCTGTTAAGAAAAGAGGACACACTTGCAAAACAGAAAATTTCTAAAATAAACTTAAGATTTTCACTTTAATAAAGCTCTAAAACATAAAAGAACAGATAGCATACTAGTATCAAAATCCAGCAACGAACAGTCTTGAACAATGATGCAGCCAATTCCATTTATATAAAGTGAGAAATTTAAGTTAAAACCTGCATCCTCTATTAATTTTTTAGAAATTCAATTGTTTTTCAGAGGGGGGAAAAAGAAAAATGAAATTCAAATTAGCAAGCTCAACCACCTCGAGTACCATATCATCAGATTTCGAACGTGCATGTAGAAGGAATGAACGGTGCTATGTTCTCTCCAGCTCTATTTTGTGTGCTAGAAATCAGAGACATTGATAGGGAACCCCTGTTTTGAGCTTGCGGTGGTTACTTTTGCCGGCAATTCGTTGAAATTATATCTCATTTTTCATTAATACAGGAAACCAAAAAAAACTTCCAAACATTTAAGCAGTTGCTTCCCCACAAACAAATCAAGCAAGTACAAACGAGCGAATGAGAAATAAAAAATTATGATGTTTTACGGTTGTCGTTTAAGAGTATGTTTAATAATGCAATATCTAAAGCCATAGTGTCACATATTTAGAACAACAATGCCCCGTTAAACAATTGATTCAAACAAACAGCACTTACATCGCGTTAAATAAAGAAATAAGTAATGATTTTACTGTGAATTTCCATTTCTCTACTCCAAAAAACTAAATCGTATCAATTTATCAAGCTATATAAAAACTGAGATTCTCATACAAAGATCTGTAGATTAACAACAGAAAATTTGCAAAATAAGAAAATACTAATTGTAGTATTCGTTTTTAACAACGAAACATGAATAACTGCAAAACGAAAATGGAAAACAAATAAAAATAGAAACATTGTTATCACGCAATCCTAAAATCAGCATCATCGTCTAAAATGAAAGGATCTCATTTTTCTCTCAATTGTTCCCTAATAACTGCAAATCAAGCCACCAATTTTCAAAAAAATAAAGAACATAAACAAAATTTTCAGCAGTCAAATTATGATATCAACAAAAACTAAACATTGAAAGTCATAGACGAAGAACAACACAAGCAAAGCTATAATTCAAAGAAAAGGGTGAAAAAAAAGGAAAAATAAGTAAATTACCGGTGTTGCATTTGCAATGGGATCTCGGAAGCTCTCAATGGTTACACCAGAGGCGGGTGAGCCCGATTTCGTCTGAGTCAACTCACTGAGACAGGCCAAAGGATCCGAAGCCGGAGCAGGAAAATTCCGCCGGAGATTATGCTCCATTGAAGTTTCTTTTCCTTTTTTTGATGTGCTTTCAAACCGGAGAATAACAAAAACGTGAAGATCGTTCAGAATTTAAATGGAAATTATTCCTTGGAATTAGCAGAGAAAATAGAATGAAAATAGAGAGAGAGAAAGGAGGTGTTAGTTGAGTTGTTCTCAGGGGCGCCAATAAAGGTCTGCAAGGCGTCGCTTTTACACGTGATTAAATCATACAAGTTCCACGTCATCAGGAGCGATAGCCAATGTCAATAGGCTAGAACCCGAACTTGACTGTTGTTTTTAAAATATTTTGGATTTGGATTGAGTTTTTTAAAATTGATGTATGGTTCAGATTCGGGTTTATAATAAAAAAATATATAATTAAAAAAATATAATTTTATTTTATATATTTAAGAATAATTACAATAATATCTTTATATATTATTTTTTAATTAAATCATTATTTTTTTATTAAATAAACATAATATTTTATTATTATTTCGGATCGAATTCGAATTCATATTTTATCTCAAAAAATTAGATCTGATTTGAATTAAATAAAAGATATATATTTTTTAAGTCGAATCAGATCGGATAAAAGATATAGAATATTGACCGAAACCAACCATACACATCCCTAGATGTCAAGCAGATATTTTTTTTTCCCCTTCCCGCATCCAAGGTTAACTGTTTGCGCGCTTTTAACGGTATGTGTGGTAGGATTTGGAGGGTTGAATTTGGTCATTAGTCCCTATACTATGTATATGTTATGTATTTAATCTTTTAGTTTAAAATTTTAAATCAAATTATGTTATTAATGTTTTGAAGGGTCAAGACTTCTGGCATATGGTTCCTAAGGGGTCTATGAGTTAGTGTTTACAAAAGTTGTTTTCTTTGCGTGAAGTGGCTCGTCCTCTTTTTCTTACTTCTGTTAGCTTGGATACTTTGAATGCTCGAGGGATTTGGTTGGATATAAGGGTTAAGAGAGATAGGGTTCCTTGGCACAAGCTGGTTTGGTTTCCTTTCCATGTGCCAAAACATGCTATCATTGTTTGGTTGGTCATTTTGGGGTGGCTTAACACGAAGGATATGCTCACTCGTATTAGCATGGTAGTTAATGAGACGTGTGTTTTTTGTAGCGGTGTTGCTGAGACAAGAGATCAGCTTTTATTTTAGTGCTGTTTCTCGAGCACGGTTTGGAGAAGGGTCTTGAATGCATGTGGCTTGCACAGACCTGTAGGAGGATGGAATTTTGAATTGCGGTGGGCTCGTTAAGAAATTAAAAGGTAAGTCTCTTATTAACTTTATCCTAAAAATTGTCTAGAATGCTCTAATTTACTTGGTTTGACTTGAGATGAATGATAGAATCTTTGGTAATAACGTGAGCATGGAGGTTATTGTTTTTGACTCGATTAGAGAGACTGTTAGAATTAAGGCCAGAGGTAAATATATAGATAGATCTGATAGGATAAATCTTTCCCTTTGTACAGCTTAGGGTATACCTGAGTGAACTCCTATGTTTTTGTATGGTGCTCGGTTTGCTGTAACTGTTTTGTTGTATTCTCTCTAAATATAATGAAATCAGCTTATCTAAAAAAATTAAAATTCTAATAATATAAGGCAAAATTTAATCAAACAGAAGAATCGTTGAAGGAATAACTTATAGTACATAATTGTACGTATATAATTCTACTACCTTATATAACTTATAGTATATAATATAAGGATTAATGACACTTATAATATAGGGTAGAGAACATAAATGGTCTTTCTACTGTAGGATATTATTTTATTAAGTTTTTAACTATTAAAAATTATAAAATGATCATTCGATTATAGGATGTTGTTTTGTTGAGTCCTTCGATTATTAAAAGTTTTAAATGGTAACCTGACTATTCATTATGTTTCAAACTTGTCTTTTTCCGTTAAAAATTTGAAGATATTCTAAGTTGAACGTTAACCTGTTGACTGTGATATCATAAAATTTGATCCTAAAAACTCAAATGATTATCATATTCAATCATTATGTTAACGCCCAACTTACAGATCAACTAATTTTTAATGAAAAATGATGAGTTTTGAACATAATGAATAGTCGGATGATCATTTTGTAACTTATAATAGTCGAGAGACTTAAGAAAATAACACTCTATAATCGAATGACCATTTTGTAAATTTTAATATTCAAATAACTTAATAAAGCAAAACCCGATAGTCAGAGGTCCATTTTTTGTTCTTTACCCTGTAATATATAATTTTCCTAGATCTAAATGTCACAAGTTTGAACAACAAATGCATTAAAGGTAACTTAACATTTATTATCAAATAATTGAAAACATTTAAAATATATATTACTTTTGATAATCTTATCTTAATAAAATAAACAAAATTATACAAAATTTAGTGATCATTTATTCAAAATGAAAAAAAAACCCTCAAATGATCAACCATCATTGATGAGACAATGATAACATACCAACTATATCAACAAATATTGATACAAGAGGTAAACGAAACCCATAAGGAAAATGTAACACCCTCTACCCGTATCCGACCCGGATACAAATCCGAGGTATCACGTTGCCTTTTCAAAACTTGGACTTGTTGAAAACTTATGGAAAATTTAAACTTTTACTGGTATTTAATGGTGAATCTTATACAAACATTTACATTAAAATTTTATAATCACAATGAAAATAAATGCTTAATATATTTTATTAATTTAAAATAGTGTACTTACAAAACCGATCAGAGCATAACAATTTAAAGCTTTATAACACATGCCAATAAAATCACAAAATAATAATAAACCTACATTTCAAATTTGTTATGATATGATCTTCTTTAGGAGTATGTTGTCATCTCCTAGCTTTAACCCTTGGTCTCTTAGAACATACGTGTGAAACAATCACACGCTAAGTCGTTGTGTAACATCCTCAATACCGAGTTAGTGATCAAATTGTAAAGTTTCAGATTTTGGTGACTAGAGTAGAACCATGGATTAGTTCAATGATTTATTTGGAAATAAATCATAAAAGTTATTGGTAATTATTAAATGAAGTAAAGGGTAAAATGGTTAATTGACAAGGAAATATATTTTCTCCCCTTTATTAGGAGATTAACACGTGGGGGAGAAGAAGATGAAAACTCTCTTCTTCTTCACTTGCTTTCTTCTTCTCCAACGTGCCCAAGCTAGGCAAAGGTGAGTTTCTTTATTTGTTGATTATTAGCTGAAATTTAAGGTTGAGTTTTGATTATTAGGTGATAATTAAGCATAAGAAGAGCTTAAATTATCTTGAAACATAAGATGAAGAGAATAGAGGGGATTAAAGAAAAGAGAGGAATAAGTGAAATCTTGAAAGAGGGTTCTTTAATGAGGTTTTAGAGTGAATTTGACTTGTCATCAATCTAATTAACATGTATGAAGTATTAGAATTGGATTTGTAACATGTTAAAATTTGGGTATGATTCTTGAATTTCTTAAGGAGAATAGAATATGGAAGTTAAAGAAGTGATTATTGAGTAGAAATGAGGGCAAATATGTATATGTAAGTAAGGAATATGAAAGGGGATGAAATATGAAGAATTTGAGTGGAATTAAATGGATTTTCGGGCTTAAAATGCAAATTTTGGGCAAGGTGTATCGATGCACATTGAATGTGCATCGATGCACTCTTTAAAGAAGAAACATCGAATGCAAATGGTGCATTGATGCATAAGGAGTGCATCGATGCATCCCTTTAAAATGAAAACATCGAAGGTAATTTGTGTATCGATGCATGGGTAGTGCATCGATGCACATGTTAAAGAATGCATCGATGCACATGTTAAAGAATGCATCGATGCACTGTAGTATGCATCGATACACTTCAAGGGAAAAAGAATTATAGATTTCTTTTGGTCTAAGAAATGATAGATTAGTGTATATCAATTGGATACTAATATGTATCAATGTATGATTATATAGATATCGAGCATGAACAAGTCCCGGAGCGATTATCAAGTTATGATTCGACCGCAAAAGAGGAAATTATAAAATGGATTGGAACTTAGTGAGGCCAAGGTGAGTGCGTATTATTTTATATATGATGTTTAATGGGAAATAAGACTTGTGACAAGTCTAATTTCTATAGTATTGTGCATGAAGCATGAACATGAACATGTGTTTGTTATGAGTGTCTGAGTTATATGTTATGGTATGTGTTGACATGTATTGTATATGTATTTCATGGTTGATGTGAATATATGCTATGTTATGATGAAATTATATGAATATAAAAGAGAAGTTATGTGATACATTATATGTGATAAATTAGGTAATAATATGGGAATATGGTAAAAAGCGAGTTTAGAAGAAATGATGGGAATGAAGTACTCAAATGTAAAGGTTATATAAACAATAAGAATGTGAGTTGGGTAAGTGAATAGTGGTATGAACATTTATGTGAAATAGTAAAATAGAATTATATCATTGAATGAGAATTGAAACAAGATAGATAATATTGACCTATATGATGATATGAGACTTGAACATAAGTGATAATAGGAACATATAAGATGAGTTAGATGGGAAAGATACATATGCTTAAATAAAATTATGATATATGAGTTGTATGATGGAAATCTACGTAGTCATATTAGAAAGTTATAGGTATTATATGAATTGAATTAGGTAAATAGATTAGATTAGCATATAAATGAAAGAATAGAAGTGACATATGTTTATGAGTGTGATATGATCTAGGTAAATGGCATAGAATTAGGTATAAGCTATATGATATGAGATAAGTTATTTTATACATATATGATTTAAGCTATTAATCAGGACATATGAGGTTATGAGAAGGAGAATATAAATGATGTGAATACAAGTATAGGAAAATATATATATATATATATATATATATATATATATATGAAGATGAATTATATGAATACACATTTAGATGATGAAATGATGGATTATATGAACATGTGAATATATATATATATATAGGATAAGACATAAAAATAAGATATAAGCAATGTGACAAGAAATGTGAAATATTATGAAAAGTGAATATGAGCTACGTGATATGTGAAAGTGATTTATGTGTTTATACGTATATGTGATTCAACTTATGTGACATAATATACGTGCTATGTGAAAGTGAACTACGTGATGTGAAAATGTGAAATGACATAAATGATGATGCCCATGTTAAGTGTCATGAGAGCTAGGGTATAGTTGGCATGCCAAGATTCGAGAGTTTACGCGGTCCTTGGGGACATATATGTATTCTTTGGAACATGTGTGAAGTCTTTTGAGACACATACTTGATCCTTGGCATATGTATATGATTCTTAAGGAATTATATGTGGTCCTTCGGGACATATATGTATTCTTTGGAACATGTGTGAGGTCTTTTGAGACACATACTTGATCCTTGGCATATGTATATGATTCTTAAGGAATGATATGTGGTCCTTCGGGACATATATGTATTCTTTGGAACATGTGTGAGGTCTTTTGAGACACATACTTGATCCTTGGCATATGTATATGATTCTTAAGGAATGATATGTGGTCCTTAGGGACAACCTTATATGGTACTTCGGTGCATTTCTACGTGGCACTACGGTGCAATTCTATGTGGCACTACGGTGCAATTCTACGTGGCACTTCTGTGCATTTATACGAGCTTTGGTGACAACATTAGTGCACAACCTCTATAGACTCATATATCTATAGTTCTCACATGTGTACATGGGCTAATAAGAAAAATAACAAATATATTACATGTGATTTGTATGCTTTTGTGATATGAATAGTGTTATATGATTTATATGATGATATGTGGATTGTATGATTAAATGAGGCAAATGTTGGTTAAAATGCTAGGTATAAGAGGATATGTATTAAGTGACATAAACGATAATAATATTGATAATGAAATAAGGCTAATGATGGAAATGATGAGTGATGAATATATGTGTGTATATGTTTTTATATGAAATGATATATATTGCATATGTGTTGTAGGGATTTGTTACATGAATAAGGGTATGAGTGATAGTAATAATTGTTCATGCATGATTACAAGCTATAGTTATATTTTATGTTTATTGCCTCACTAAGCCATCGACTTAGCGTGTGATTATTTCACACGTAGGTTATCGAAGTGAGAAGAGTAAAGAGCAATATGGAGCAAGACAGGTCAGTTCTTCTTACCAAAGGTCAGATCAGAAGAAAGGTGAATAATATGTATTTTAATACATAAAGTTCTAGTTGGCATGTACTTTCAAACACATAGTTATAATCTTATACATTGTTCAATTCATATAAATTTGTTTAT
Source organism: Hibiscus syriacus (assembly GCF_006381635.1). NCBI lineage: Eukaryota > Viridiplantae > Streptophyta > Magnoliopsida > Malvales > Malvaceae > Hibiscus > Hibiscus syriacus. The sequence continues at coordinate 100,619 of NW_024062724.1, read as the reverse complement.
AGATCTCAACGCATATTATTGAGAACTCAAGGTATTTGATTACATTGAGATTGTGCACTAAATGCAGTCACCACTGCTCATATAATTTGCACCGAAGTGCCACGTAGAATATGCATCGAAGTGCCACATAGATATGTCCCGAAGGACCGCGTAGAATATTGTCCCGAAGGACCACGTAGACTTTGTCTCAAAGGATCGCGTAGAACCCTCGACTCTTGGCATGTCAACTATACCTTAAATTCTCATACATATAATTTGGGCTTTAACCATGTAATTACTTTTCCTTTCGTTATTCAAAGTGTGTTTTATCCACGTAGAGTGCATTCACACAATGTATTTTTACGTAGAACATTTTCATTTAACATATTTTCATATAAAACATATTCACATATCTTATATTCACATACTAGTAAAAATCATAACAATGCATTCATAAATACAATTTATGTAAAACATTAAAATATTGCATAAAATAAATAAACTATTTTCGATCAAAAACTTTGAGGTTAAATTATCGCAAGTCATCCTCATATCTACTATAAAATAAATAACTTGCACTCACATTTGCCTCACGTAAGTCCTAAACAGAATCCTTTTTCTTTTGCTCAATCTCGTACTATGTTGATTCCTTTGATATGGTTTCGATCCAAATCTACATATAGGCATGTCTAATATCAATACCAAATTTCTGTTAACGGGTAACCTATTAGCACTTACATAAACGGAATGAAAACTCCTAATTTAAAATTCATACTGAATAGTATTGGTACCCCTCCTACAGTACTGATACTTGTCTTCTACGGTACCGATACCCACTTCAATATCGATACCATCTTGGCATTCTATAATTTCATTTCAATTACAGTATTGATACCTTACCCTTGGTATCGATACCTACACATCAATATTGATACTACTTCAATCAGTATCGATATTGTTCATCCGATTCATACATTTTTCCTTCAATTTACCCTTATAGTATCAGTATTTTTCTTCCAGTACCGATACATTTACCCAGATTTCACTTATTTCATTCGAATTTTACTCAAAACTCACTTAAATCTCTTACCCTTAACTCTATTCAAGCTCTTAAACTCACTAATAATTATCCCACAAAACTTATATTCATTAATCCTCTTGTAACATCCCAAAATTCTCCATAGAATACTTTAAGCTAAAATCATACCCCTCAATCAACATGTTCTCAATCCTTTCTAACACTTCAGACACCTTAATTAGGCCATTGACAAGTCAAATATATCATTAGAAATCTAAATAGCAATCAATCTTATCAAATCCCTTAAAAAGCCATTTTACTAATTCATCCTTAATTAACTAATCTCTTAGTTTATATTCATCTTAAAGCTTCCTTAAGCTTCTAGAACACTCAAGGCTTCAAAACCAACTCAAAAATGAAAGGATTAACCAACATTCAAAAGAACCCACCTTGGCAATAGAGGTTACGGTGGAAGAAGAAGAGAAGTGAACCAAGTTCCAGACTTTTCTTTTCTCTATCTCAATTCCCACATGCTTGAATATCTTTAAAAAGAATTTTAAATTAATTCATGCTAAAAGACCTCTTTGCCCTTCCATTCCTCCATCTTTGATAATAAGTCTTAGACACAAATTATAAAATCAGTCCTTGAACTTTTCAATTTATTTAAATTAAACCACCAAATTTTAAATCCTTACATTTTAGTCACTGACCCAATGTTTGGGGTATTACAATTCTCCCCCTTAAGAAAATTCGTCCTCGAATTTTCTCTGTACAAAGAGATAAAGAAATTGTCTTCTCATATCCTCTTGACACTCCCATGTCGCCTCTTCTACTTTGTGATTTCACCAAAGAACTTTAACTAATGGAATCGTCTTGTCACTTAGCCGTTTGACTTCATGTGCTAAAATCTACACTGGTTCTTCTTCATAAGTCAGGTCAGATTGAACTTCTATTTCTTCTAGTGCTATGATGTGTGAATGATCTGATCGATATCTTCTGAGCATTGATACATGAAAAACATTGTGAATCTTTTCCATTTCTGGTGGCAAAGCTAACTGATACGCCACTGGTCCAACTCTTTTTAAGATCTCATAGGATCTAATGAATCTAGGACTGAGTTTTCCTTTGCGTCCAAAACGGAGAATCTTCTTTCAAGGCGATACTTTGAGAAATACTTTGTCACCTACATGGAATTCAATTTCATTTATCTTCAAATTCGCGTAGGACTTCTATCAATCAGCAGCTATCTTAAGATTATCTTGAATGGTCTTCACTTTTTCTTCAAATTCTTTGATCAGGTTTGGCCCCATTAAATCTCGATCTTTCAATTTAAACCAATTTAATGGAGTTCGACATTTTCTTTCATATAAAGCTTCCTAGGGTGCCATCTTGATACTCGATTGATAACTATTATTGTAAGCAAATTCTGCGAGCGGCATATACTTCTCCTACGATCCACGAAAATCAATCATACATGTTTTTAACATATCTTCCAGAATCTGAATCGTCCGCTCCGATTGATCATCGGTCTGTAGGTGAAAAGTCGTGCTAAAGTTCAATCGTGTACCCAAAACTCCATGTAAAAACTTCCAAAATCTCGAAATGAACCTTAGATCTCTGTTAGATACTATTGAAACTGACACTCCATGAAGTCGAACTATCTCCTTAATGTTTAGTTCCGCATATTTATCCATTGAAAAAACAATTCGAACATGAGTGAAATACGTTGTCTTTGTTAAACGTAATGAAGATGAATTCGCTTTTTCTGCCATGTTTTCTTCTTAGGGTTTTGGAAGAAATGAGATGTGCTATATATACATAGGGGTGGCTTAGTTCTTTATACGATCAAGCGTAAGAATGTTAACATGTGGGATCGTTAAAAAAAATACAAAAAGTACCCCAGCTCAACTTTCAAATAAAAGAAATTAAAGTCATCTTCTTCCTATTTTTTAATTAATATGATACTTTAATTCGAAAAAATTCTTTGATACACATTTTTTATTATTGACCAACGGTTTTCGTTAATAGAACCATTTGTGAGAGATACTCATAGAGCTGAGTTTCGATCACACTCAAATCCAAATCCCCAACATAAAGCGAATTCGTCGTCATGTATTGCTGGTTATTCCCTTCTCCAGTTCCATTGTTAATACTCCCATTTTGCGCTTCAGCTTGAAAAGCAAACAGCTAAAACCCCAAGAGCTCTGATAAACCTTTCTAAAGAAGCCTTTTTGTTTATGTCGAGTTTAAGGGAAAAGAGGCAATGGAATTTACAGGAAAATAAATTGGATGAATGATTCCGGTTAAAGAGGTTGATACGGCGGCGCGTGGAAAAAATAAAGTTGAGAGGAGGAGCGGCAGAAACCGCGAACAAATCGAAGAGTAAGACAAAGTCCAACCATATGAACATTTAACCATCTTACTGCAATTATTGGTGCTCAAATGCATTCTAAAGAGATAAATCGGTTCATGCTCTTAATTTTCATTGAAATATATGTATTCAGCACTTTTTTATGGTCTAAAACACTGTTAAATTCTACGAACTCAATCATTAAACAAGTCTAATTGACGGTCCAACAAAACAAAGAATCGAACCATAGAAATATACCCAAATGCATTCCACAAGCTGAAAATTACGAACAGTTCAAACTATACAATGGCTATGATGTTCCAAGGTTTTGTTTGCAAAACAATAATCCCAACCCTTTCTAAAGAGTTTTGAACATAACCATCTCCTAACGAACAGTTTTAGTGCGGCGGGGGAGGGGGCGGTGGATAAAGACCTCGAAAATGATCTGTTTTAAAGTGGAACAGTGACAAACTTCATTACTATAATTAAGTAATATCGAAATATATAAAATATATGAAGTTACCTGGGGGATACAATAAAGGCGATGGATATGTAAACGAAGGATTCGATAGATGTGTGGGATAAGATAAAGGCGCTGGATGTCGGTAGAATGCGAAAGGCGGAGGAGGGTTTGCAGGAGGCGGAGGAGGATACGATGGATATGTTGGCATAAGGTTAGTTGAATGCACCGCCATCGAAGGTGGTCGGTTATCCCATTGCAGAGAAGGATCCGCCGTTGAAGATGGCCCATTAACAGCTTGCCGGGAATGATCTTCATCCTCAGACTCTTTACCTGCTCCAGCAACCTTTAACAGTATGGTCTTTGCTCTGGTTCTATCATTGATGATTCGGTAAATGACCTTCTTTGTTCTCGACACATATATTTTACATAATATCCACTTATCAAGCTACATCGCAAAGTTAAAATATCGTTATCGATAAATGTATACGTAATCTTTTTGTACTCTACTTATGATCGCTATTCATATGTAAGTAAAAAGATTTTACCCGCGTGTCGCCGCTATCTTTAGCCGTATACTCATGCATTTTCCACTCGGTTCTTTGGTCATTAGGAAGCTGGCGTAGATAAAAAAACAAGTCCTATTCTGTAGCCGATGATCCCGGCGACCTGATGAACGACTTGCTTTGATTCCGTCACCTTCCAGTAGCCACTGCCGCTCTCCGTCGCACGGGTCCGCCTCTCTCCATTCCCAAGTTTTCTTTTCCTCAATGTTTTCGAGAAAAAATACCATGCTCCGTCACTATCTGTGTATCGTTCTGTGAATATTATAACAATCAAACGAATCAGATCATCGAAAACAAATATTAACTTGCGTAATCATCGTTTAATCGACTTACGAGTGAGTATGCTAGGATCGCTTTCGTAGATATTAACATCATGAAAGCTGCCATTAGGAGGTAAAGGTTCACCGTTAACCATCGTGAATCAACTCTTCGTCGGTAGGGTAGAACCGAAACCCAACTGCAGGTCGGTAGGAAAAATAATCTTCACCGTCGTCAGGAACAGCAGAGGAATTTCGCACAGTGATTCGATTATCGCCGCCGTCGATGGTGGTGTTGCCGTGGTTCCCAGCCATTGTTGCTCGAATGGAAGTATGGGAGAAAAAGGCTAATTACGAAAATGCTTTTTGTTTGGACGAAGATATTGTTGAAGGTTGAATGATCAACTAAAAGCGGTTAAGGAAGTTGGGAGGTTTCTTAGTTGGTTATTTTGTTGTGCTAACTGTTTAGATTTTAAGTGCCAAGTCAGTTAGAGACTGGCCCTTTTTCTTCTATGTAAATCGTCGTCTCATCTTCCATGGTGGTTCACGGCGGAGCTCAAAAATCGACACTCCCTCTTATTACGACTTCATTTGTATATTATATTGTAGTATTTTTATTATAGTTGCTGTTGTATTATTTTATTTTTACTTGCTTATGTATATTATTTATATAATTAGATTTTCAATTATTTTAATTTTAATTTTAAAAATATTAGTGGTTGTGAAATTTTAAGACAAGATGTCATGAATGAATTTTTTTATTGTAATGATATGGAAAAACAGCATTGTTTATTGATATACAAAATAATATTGTTTTAGACACTGAACTTTAATAGTGTATAAATTCTTTTATTAAACTTTAAAAATATTTAGTTTTAGTTAATGAAGTTTTTCAATCGTTACTGACATCCAATCATCTGTCACCATTCGTCCATGGGAGATGAGAGATAGAGATGTCTTAACTGTTCCAACCTCCATATCACATCCGGTACATAGCCAAAACTACTTGAATCCAAGGTCTGCAAACACCTCAAGTTTCCTAGAGATGATGGAACACTGTAAGTATAGAAATGAAAGGCCCCTTGTTAGGAAATAAACCAAGTACAAGTAATTTCCTTATTACCAGATTAGTGAGAATACGAAATAAAAGCGGAAAAATAATACCCGAAATTGATAACGGAGTTCAGCCAATTGTGCTTACATCTCCGGACTGCTGCAGATCTTTTACTAAGAGAGAAAATTTACAGGTGTTTACAAAACACTCACTACTCACAAGAAAGCTCTCTAGTATTGGGAGAAAGAAATGATTTTTGGAATGGTTTTAAAGTTAAATGAGCTAGGGTATTTATAGTTGAAACTTAAGGACTTAATCTTGTAAATACCCTAAAGCCTAGGTATTAATTGTGATTATCCCATTATCATTTTTCAACAAACATCTACCAAACTTTGAAAAACTATTTTTCAAAGAAACATTTACCAAACTTTGAAAACCATTTTCAAAGAAACATTTACCAAACTTTGAAAACCATTTTTTCAAAGTTGGTTACCAAACTTGAAAACCATTTTAATACTTTCAACAATCTCTCACTTGAAGACTGATTTTAATCTGTCTTCACACCTCGATCAATACAACAGCTTTTCTAGTCTTGTTACTCTAGCATGCCAACTGAAGTTGAACACAACTTCAGTTTGTCTGTAGTCACCGTCTTTGTCAACATGTCTGCCGGATTTTGAGCTCCACTGATCTTTTCAAGTTTCAAAATCCCATCTTCCAGAAGAGACCGGATAAAATGATATCGCAATTGTATGTGCTTTGTCCTGTAATGAAAAGACGGATTCTTTGCTAGATGTATAGCACTTTGACTGTCGCAATACAAGATATTGTTATCTTGTTTCTTGCCTAACTCTTCCAAGAAACTTTGGAGCCAAACCATCTCCTTGCTAGCTTCCGTAACAGCAACATATTCTGCTTCAGTTGTGGAGAGAGCAACTATCTTCTGCAGTTGAGAAACCCAACTCACTGCGGTTCCTCCTAGAGTATAGACATACCCTGTAGTGCTCCTTCTGATGTCAACATTTCTGGCTAAGTCAACATCTACATAGCCTATCAGTATCGTATCTCCACCTTTGAAACAAAGTGCCTTGTTTGTGGTACCCCGCAGATATCTGAGGATCCATTTGACTACTTCCCAATGTACCTTGCCCGGATTATTCATGTACCTACTAACAGCTCCCACTTCTTGAGCAATATCTGGTCTGGTACAAACCATGACATATATCAGACTTCCAATTGCTGAGGCATACGGCACCTTCACCATGTGTGCACGTTCTTCCTCCGTCTTTGGTGACTGTTCTTTGGAGAGTCTGAAATGAACACCTAAAGGTGTACTTACTGGTTTAGCATCTTGCATGTTGAACCTAGAGAGTACTTTGTTGATGTACTCAGCCTGTGATAATATCAAAGTCCCCGACTTTGTGTCTCTCTTGATCCTCATCCCAAGAATCTGCTTTGCAGCGCCCAGATCCTTCATAGCAAACTGCTTTGACAATTTTTGCTTCAAGTTTATAATCTCTTGCATGTCTGAGCCTGCAACGAGCATGTCATCAACGTACAACAATAAAATAATGAAGTTATTGTCGAACCTCTTGATGTAGCAACAATGATCTGCTTGGCATCTGGTAAAACCACTGCTACTCATGAAACTATCGAACTTCTTGTACCACTGTCTAGGAGCTTGTTTTAAACCATACAAGCTCTTCTTCAACCTGCATACCAGGTTTTTCTTGCCTGCCTCTATGAAGCCTTCTGGCTGCCTCATATAGATTTCTTCCTCCAAATCACCATGAAGGAAAGCTGTCTTTACATCTAACTACTCAAGATGTAAATTCTCTGCAGCTACAATTTTCAACACCAGTCTGATTGTAGACAGTTTCACGACTGGAGAGAAAATTTCATTGTAGTCAATACCTTCTTTTTTACTGAAAACCTTTGACAACCAATCTCGCTTTGTAGTGTTTGCTCCCATCTCATCTTTCATGGAAGACTCCCACTTGACTGAATCCTCCACTTGCATTGCTTCATCATAGCACTCTGGTTCACCATTATCAGTCAGCAACAAGTAGTGCAAAGAAGGAGAATACCGTTGGGTTGGTTTAGGAATTCTGGAGGAGCGTCTTAGTTCTGGTGTGCCTGGTTCTTCCTCTTGAACTGCTTCAGGACTGATCTGAACATCATTTCCAGAAATCTCCTCGAACTCAGCAAATTCCTTTGTTTCAGCTTCGGTATTACTTGATTCTGCGGTTGACATGTCTTTGTACATCACATTTTCATTGAAAATGATGTCTCTGCTTCTAATGATCTTCCGATTTTCGTAGTCCCAAAACCGGTAACCAAACTCATCACCACCGTAACCAACAAATACGCATTTGTTGGACATGGCATCAAGTTTACTTCTTTCAGCAGAGTTTATGTGTACATAAGAAATACAACCAAACACTCTTAAGTGTGAAAGGTTTATTTCTTTCTTGCTCCAAGCTTCCTCTGGTATTCCGCCATCCAAAGGAACTGAGGGCCCACGGTTGATCAGGTAAGCTGCAGTGTTGATAGCTTCAGCCCATAGAAATTTGGGCAATCCGGCATGTATCCTCATGCTTCTGGCACGTTCATTCAGAGTTCTGTTCATGCGCTCTGCTACGCCATTCTGCCGCGGTGTTATGGGAACTGTTGTCTCTATCTTGATCCCATTGTTTGCGCAGAAATCTCTGAATCTACTATCTCTGTACTCTCCTCCATCGTCAGACCTCAACCGCTTGACTTTTAAACCAGTCTCATTTTCCACCATGGCCTTCCATTTTCTGAAGGTATCGAAGACTTCTGATTTCTTCTTCAGAAAATAAACCCACACCTTCCTTGTTGAATCATCGATGAAGGTGACATAATATAGTGAGCCTGCAAGAGATGGAACTGGGGATGGTCCCCATACATCAGTATGAACCAATTCTAACCTTTCTGCCTTGAGTGTCTTGCCAATCTTTGCAAAACTGACTTTCTTTTGTTTGCCAAAGATGCAATCCTCGCATAGTCCGACATCTACATTCTTTAGATCCGGCAGCTTCCCTTTTGATAGAAGTATCTTCATTCCTTTCTCGCTCATATGGCCAAGCCTTTGGTGCCATAGGTTTGATTTTCCATCAACATCTGCTACTGCAATGATATTCTCTAAATTTGAGGTTACATAGAGAGTACCAGTCTTCTTACCACGAGCAATGACGAGTGCTCCTTTGGTAATCTTCCATTCACAGCCTGAAAAGGTTGTATTGTATCCTTCTCCATCAAGCTGTCCTACAGAAATCAAATTTCTTTTGAGACCAGGAATATGTCTCACTCCTGTCAGCTTCCAGGTGGTCTGGTTTGGCAGCTTTAGTCGGATGTCTCCTTTTCCGACGATCTTCAAGGTTTCATCATCAGCAAGATGAACCTTCCCAAAATCACCACTAACATAGTTCTCCATGATTTCTTGGCATGGCGTGGAGCGGAAAGATGCCCCTGAATCCAAAATCCATGATTCAATCGGACTGTTGACGCTTAAAATCATAGCATCACATGTCTCCTCCATCATGTTGGCTGATTCCTGTACACCGGTATTTTTCTTCGGTGCTCGACAATCTCTTTTGAAGTGGCCCTTCTTGCCGCAATTATAACAGGTAAAATCTTTATTTCCTGTTCTTGATTTTCCCCTTCTGGATTTCGATCTGCCACGATTTGAATTTCTTTCTGAAGTTCTCCTTCTGGACTCCGTGTGCAAGGCTGAGGAGGTTGATGCTTCACCCGATTCTCTCCGTCGAATTTCTTCGCTCAGTACCAAATCCCGAACATCGTCGAATTTTAATTTGTTGTTTACCGATGAACTGCTGACTGCTGTAACAGTAGCATTCCAACTGTCTGGTAAAGATGATAAGAGAATTAAAGCTCGAACTTCATCATCAAATTCAATTTCCACTAAACTCAACTGGGTTGTGATTGTGTTGAGTTCATTTAGGTGTTGTGCCACCGATGCCCCTTCCGTCATCCGCAAATTAAAAAATCGCCTCATCAAATGAACTTTGTTTGAGGCCGATGGCTTCTTATACATACTGGAGAGAACCGTCATAAGACCCGTCGTGGTCTTTTCTTTTGCTATGTTGAAAGCAACATTGCGGGATAACGTCAGTCGGATAACTCTGAGGGCTTGTCTGTCGAGAAGAGCCCAGTCTTCATTCTTCATGCCCTCTGGTTGTTTTCCTAAGAGGGGTTGATATAGATTTTTCTGGTATAGAAAATCTTCAATTTGCATCTTCCAAAATCCAAAGTCCGCACCATCGAACTTTTCAATTTTCATCTTCCCTTCGTCTGCAGCCATCGCTCCCACTCGACTTTGGCTTCGTTTGGATCGTTTCTGACAATTTCCGCCAACCGCTGTGTATTAGAACACCTCCGTCGACAAACTCGTATCGCCGACCGAATTCCACTATTCACAAAATTCACTATTCACGTGAATAGTAACCCGAATAGTAACCCCGCAAAAAATTGACAGAATTCACAACCAAAAGCTCTGATACCAGTTGTTGGGAAATAAACCAAGTACAAGTAATTTCCCTATTACCAGATTAGTGAGAATACGAAATAAAAGCGGAAAAATAATCCCCGAAATTGATAACGGAGTTCAGCCAATTGTGCTTATGTCTCCGGACTGCTGCAGATCTTTTACTAAGAGAGAAAATTTACAGGTGTTTACAAAACACTCACTACTCACAAGAAAGCTCTCTAGTATTGGGAGAAAAAAATGATTTTTGGAATGGTTTTGAAGCTAAATGAGCTAGGGTATTTATAGTTGAAACTTAAGGACTTAATCTTGTAAATACCCTAAAGCCTAGGTATTAATTGTGATTATCCCATTATCATTTTTCAACAAACATCTACCAAACTTTGAAAAACTATTTTTCAAAGAAATATTTACCAAACTTTGAAAACCATTTTCAAAGAAACATTTACCAAACTTTGAAAACCATTTTTTCAAAGTTGGTTACCAAACTTGAAAACCATTTTAATAGTTTCAACACCCCTAACCTCAAGTGGGTGAGATTACCAATACCACTGGGTAACTTACACCATTCCCCCATAATTAGATTTTTCAGAGTTTAGGAGGACTCTAAGCAATCTATGCACACTCTCTTCAAAGTATTCGTACATTCGGCTTAGAAATGAGTTAGACTCGTCAAAAGGGTAGCTGAAAAACAACATTGATCTCAGAGGGGAACTCTTGAAGTGTCCTAAGGGAACGGGTCGATGGGCAACAACTCTGCCAACGGCTCGATTAGTGGGCGAAGGAAATGAGGAATCGTCGATGATGCGAACAAAATTTTCTTTCTTTGCTATCGACAAACAGAGCTCTCTCATCATATCATGCATACGATAGGTTTTGATCTTTAAGGTCGGACTTCTTTCAACTTGAACCATTCACCTTTCCGTAAGTTCAGCCAAATGACGTTCTGCAACATCCTCCATGATTTCCCCTCCATGCTCCTCCGACTGCAATCCATAATTGAATCAACGTATCTGCACGTATCTCGTAATCTTCTTGAAAAACACTTAAGTAGAGGAAACATGGCCTTAAATAGGAGGGAAGATCATCATAACTCAAGGCTAACACATCATGAGTAGTGAGGCGTTTGCCTCTCTTGAAAAACACTATAAATTACCTGTTGGAGGAAATGCTATCTTATGGAATAATTCCCAACTTTCTTTCTCCTTCAAGCACTGCAATTCATACAGGTGACTGCTTCTGTCTGCATGCGAAACCACTTTATTGTGTCGAGAGGTGAGCAAGAACTTGCTTTTAGTGTCCCTTAGGACTGGAAAAGCAGGTTTAAGAAGATCCCATGCCTCTGTGCTCCATATATCATCAATAATCACTAGGCATTTGTTGTTCATCAAGAAGTCATACAACTTCTTTGCTAAAGCTTCATCCTTTATTTTCCTGTCGGCCTCATCTAAAATCTTAAGATCAGAAAGAACGTCTTCCCAAACTTTTCTCTTCTGACATTGCTGAGAGACAAAAGCAAAAGCCAAGCGATCGAAACGGTGAATAACTCGACTATTGTGATATTTTCTCTTTGCAAGAGTGGTCTTTCCCAGACCACCCATGCCCCGTATTGACACGACTCTGCAATCACTTTCTTCATTAATAAGCACCGGGATCAAGTTGTTGATATGATCAGCCAACACCACAACATCGTAATCGGGAATATGAGGATATGGTCGCCTCAACTCTTGCAATATTTTTTTTCGAACACGGATGCACATATCATCATCGAGTTTCATCGCATCTGCTTTTTTCAGGAAGCTTTGCATCCATGTCAGCTCCCTCTGCAAATCTCGACTTGGTCCTTCACGCCCAACAGCGATGTAACTTCTCCTGCAAGAAGTCCTCCAATTGTCTGGAGGACGGAGGAAATGAGAAGTCCATGATTTTGGAGAAAAGATACTTAGTTTTTATTTGTTGGAGCTAAGACCAAAAAAGAAAGTGAAATGTTTGGCCTAAGATAACATCGAGGTTGCCTGTTTATATGCAGAATGAATGTTGGATGTGTAAGTAGTTCAAGTGATTCCCATGGTAGAGTATCGCGCATTGAGAATTCTGTTCCTTACCTATTGGGTAGGCAAAGTGTTAAAGGGTAAAAGCAATAGAATAAAGATACAAATAAGTTGTTTCTTTAACAATTCCTTGCACCAAGTTTAAGCCAAGAATAAATCAAAAGAGAGAATGTTTACTTTCGTTTACGTTCGTTTATGTTCATTTACGATCGTTTAAATGTGTATGTTTATCATTTTAACAAATGAACACTAACAATAAATTTGGTTCGTTTAGTTTTTCATATTTGTTCGGTTAAAGTTAAACGAACGAACATGAATATACTTTCGTATTCGTTCATTTGTTCGGTTAAAGTTAAACGAACGAACATGAATATACTTTCGTTCGTGTTTGTTTGCCTGCCTAGCAAAAAGTAGTTTCTATCATCCATGCCCCATGGCCTCTAATGTTCACTAAAACTATTACTTTTATTCCTTTTGGTATTTAATTTTTTAAAATTATATGTCACGTTTAGTTTATATTTAACTTTAGTAATCTATCGTTAAAAACTTAACTGTGATATTTACATGTTATTATAAAGGTAATGTCATATCATTAAAAGAATAAAAAATGTTACATCAACTGTTCTATTAATTTTTAAACCGTAGAATATGAAATCGACAATGACGGAACTTGATGATAGAGTTAAGTTATCGACTTAAAACTTTAAAAAAATTATAGGTTTAAATTAAAAAAAATTTAAAAAAATTGAAGGGTTCAGTTCATATTTTTTTTAAAAAAAATTGGGATCGACTAAAATTTAATTTTGAAAGACTTCATGAGAATTTTTAAAAATTATGAGAAGAATTTAATTAAGCACGTTCAAAAAATTTAAAGCTTAGTCTAAATTTCCAAAAATTGTGGCGATAAATTAATTTTTTTCAGTCCTAAACCATTTTATTAACTAAGAATACATATAGTTTTTAAAATTGAATGAATTTTTTAAACAATGAAACCAAATATCTTCACTACAATAATATAAACATGAAATGCCGACGACATTGTTGGTCCGGCGGTTGTGATCCTGTCTTATCTAAAGAAGAAGAAACCCCAAAAATGGTGGAAATTTCCGCCATTTTCCAAATTCCCCTTGCTCTCTCTGATATTTAAGCTATTTTACAGTACCATTCAAAACAATGCAGCACTTAATCTATTGGGCTCTTGTTTCGATAATCGGAACCTTCGCCGTTGCAGTCATTGTTTTCACCTTCGTCGTGCACGTAAATTGGCCATCATCATCATCACCGGCTCTTTCCAGAGAGACCCGCCGATTGAACCTAAGCCCTTATTCAGCTTCGTCGTTCAAGTTCAGCAAGGAACTGGGGCTGCCCCGAACGCTCGAGTCGAAGTGAGACGATGGAGCAGAATGCGTGGTGTGCTTGTTGGGGTTCGAAGATGATGAAGTGGTTCGACAGCTCCATCGATGCAGCCACTCGTTCCACGCTCCTTGTATCGATATGTGGATGTATTGCATTCGAATTGTCCGATTTGTAGAACCCCCGTCGATCGGCGAGCCGGTGTCGATGATTTTACGTCGGACGATAACTCTGCGTGCATGGAAACGGAGGGCGCACCCACCGATATCAGTGTAGGAATTCAAATTTAAAATCCCTTCTAATCTTCATTTTTATGACCGAGTTAAAGCAATAGTAAATTAGGAAGCTACTACTGTAACAAGTACATTCTAAAATCAAATTGGGGTTATAGTGACATACAGCAGATATATCCTATAATTAAAGATAAATTATGCATTTAATACTTAAATTACCAGTTTTGATCTGTTTTAGTAGTTAAGCTTTCAATTTTTTTTAAAAGCATAGCTATAGTTTAGTTTTTGTTTCATTTTAGCACACCTGTTCAAAATTTAACGTTAAATTTTGGAAAAAAAATTAAAAGTTTAGGTACTAAAACGGGTCAAAACTAATAGTTTAGGCAATAAAGACGTTAACTTTTTCATAGCAAGGTACTAAAATGAAACAAAAACTAAACATTATGTACGATTTTGAAAAATTAAACGTTTAGATATTAAAACGGATCAAAATTGATAGTTTGAGTAATAAATGCGTAGTTTACCCTATAGTTAATTAACATAAGATGATAATATAGGGGGTAATTGAAATTACAATGATAATACAGATGCTAACAAAGAAAAAAAATATTATACACGAGGCAAAGTAAAAAATAGACCATAATATAAGGTTTAATGTTATATTAAACCTAAATTTTTAAAAGAACAAAGTTTATGGCAATCTCCCCTTGAGGAAGCTAATGCAAAATTTCTTCCATGCATCTTTATCAGGCTCAACTTTCCCCAGCTTCGCCTTCAACTCTTCAGCATAATGATTCCTGCATTATCAATACTCTGATTCTTCATTTAAACTATTAAACCACTAAATTGAACTTTTTTTTTAAAATGTTTGTCGAACATTTATGTTCAACACATATTTATAAGCATATTTGTATTTGATATCTAAATTCAAATGACGTTAATTTACGACCATGCTCGTTCAAATTCTTCAATTCATGTGAAACGTCTATGTCTACACATATTTGTTGTTAATTTTATGGTGCACGAACGAAACAATCTCGATAGTAAAATAATTGTTTTTTTAGGTTATAGATTCAAGCACCACGAATGTCAGGGTGTAAGTGTTTAATTTCAAATGGTTAAGAGTTATCTCTAAATATATATTTTATTGTACATATCCCAGTTTAATAATTTACACAAAAAGGGTAAATTATGCGTTTAGTGCCTATACTATCATTTTTTATCCATTTTTGTCTCAAAACTTTTAATTTTTTTAAAATCATACCTAACATTTAGTTTTCGTTTCAATTTAATACCCCTATTCACAATTTTACATTAAGTTTTGAAAAAAAAACCCCGATACTTTGGGTACTAAAATGAACCAAAACCGATAATTTAGGTATTAAACGCGTTAAGTTTTTAATGGTGGGTACTAAAATGGAAGAAAAAACAAACATTAGGTATGATTTTGAAAACAATGAGAGTTTAAGTGTTAAAACGAACTAAAATTAATAGTTTTGATATTAAATGTGTAGTTTACCCTAAAAAAAGTTGAAGATTGGAAATTTACCGCAATAAAACTTTTGTGCAAAAGACGATCGATGAGGTGAAGCAAAATGTCATTGGTGTATTCAGGGTGACCTTGAATCCCCATGATATGATCCCCGTATCTAAACATCTCCACCCCTGTTTTCTCCGACCATGCCATCACTTCAGCTCCCGGTGCAACTTCCAGTACCTGTTTAACAAGATAAAGCCAAAATAAAAAAAAAAACATGTTCTGAACCACGATTCGAAACTTGCATCATACGATTCATCAAGAGTTTTTCGAATTCGAACCTCGTATCGATGGCACTCGATGATGGATAGAGTGGTCGAGATTTTCAGGGATCATAAGAGTTCCGATGAAGACGGTGATAAATGAACGGTGGTGGTCCCGATATCCCATCCTGAGATGGCCCGACCCCTTTTCCCTCCCCGTGCACGGCTCGGAATCTGATCCAATGAGCAACAACAAATTGCTTATTTGTCGCCATACGCATAATAGCTAACTTCAGCTTCTATCTTATTGATTTAACACACTCAAGAAGTATAATATACAAACAAATTATTGGCAAAATTGCTCATGTAGGCAGTCAAAAAAATTATTAGTTTATATAAGGTGTCATCGGATTTATTTTCTGATTTAGTGTGAATGTTATAGTGTTAGTCATGAGATGTCGATAATATAGTGTGTCTTCGGGAAGAACAACAACCATAACGCGTCTTCTGCTTTGTTCCTATGGTAATCTTAATATTCCAATTGCATATAAAATAAAATAAAAGCGTATTATGTTATTGACGTCTCCTCCAATATTGTAACGATCACGCTATCTCAAAAATAATTCTAACGAAATATTATGCGAGCCAATTAGTTTTCTCAATGCCTCGTCCAAGCAATCTTGCCCAATTTTCCAAATAGAAAATCCAATAAACCGCACACCTCAGCAGCTTACTATGAGTTCATTAAAACTAGAGGCTGAGAATACCCAATCTGCGTTGTCAGCATTATCAACAATATATATAAAGATCTCAGAGAAATGAGTTGTTTTGTAATGGCACTTAACACTGAAGCAACCTAACCCCATGTGCAATAAAGGTCTCAACTTATACCATGTGAGAAAATTTTGCACATTTAACCTAGACTTATGGTCCCTTCTAAAATGAGAAATCCAACCATGCTCAAAATGACACTTCTACATGTGAGAAACTAATTTACACCTCTAACTATTCACCTTATAATTTCAACTTAAATCTTTTTCAATATACATGTTCAATTCAAAATTCTAATAGAAAATTTATCAGATAGTATCATTTAAAAATAATTACATAAATTAAAATAGGCAAATTATACATTTAGTACCTAAACTATCAATTTTTGTCTGTTTTAGTATCTAAACTTTCATTTTTTTTAAAAAAAATTATACCTAACATTTAGTTTTCATTTTACTTTAGTACCCTGTTATTAAAAATCTAACGCGTTTAGTACCTAAACTATCAGTTTTTGTTTGTTTCAATATCTAAACTTTCATTATTTTTTCAAAACTTAACGTTAAACGGATACTAAAATGAAACAAAAATTAAAGTTTTTAATGGTGGGATACTAAAATGAATTAAAAATAAACTTTAGATATAATTTTGAAAAAATTAAAAGTTTAAGTACTAAAACTAATAATTTAGATATGTAATTTACTCAATTAAAATTAATATATAACACACTCGTACCATTATTAATAAAAAGAAGATAGTGGTCCAAAATGTTGACAATTGAAGCCTCCAAATTCAAAGGAGACTGCTGCCGTACGACGAAATTGGAGTGCCTTGGGGACGCATGGGGACTAAAATAACATGCCAGAGTTTTCGCTATACGCTTATTGTGTGGTGTTTTCAATTTCTTCGGGAGAAATTCTCTCAGTATTGTTTATCTAGTAATTAATTGTGAATTAAGCAGCTCTAGTAAAAGTAATACTATAGTATTAGTTTGAATTTTATCATAAATGATAATTTATTTTTCTTAATAATAGACTTGATACTAATAAGAAATACTCCTAATACTTTTAAGGAGATAATAGAGATAAAATGTGTTTTGTCATTTTTTTTACTGATTTAAAAAAATATAATACATGACCGTTGAATTTAATCTTTCAATTGAATGATGTCACGTGTCATCATTCGGTTGGATGATTAACTTTTTAAAGTATTAGTGAAAAATAAATATATTAAATTAAAAATAAAGTTAGTCTTTCAATCGAATGGTAATACGTGATGACACGAATTATATGTGGTATCATTTAATTGAAGGATTAAATTATTTTAATTAATTAAAAATAAGACTAAATTAAGAGAATATACAGAGATCAAATATGTGATTATACCAAAATACCACGTTACCTTAACTGTTGTTAACTCATGATGACTACATCTTAATTAAATAAAAATGAAAGTAATTATATCTTAATTAAATATAAAACAAAATGACCATATATTTATATTTTTAGATAAATGAATAAAAGTAGACAAAATATAAAAATAAGCATGCCCCTTAAAAAAAAGGAAATGTGGGCAGGGTTAAGCTCATTACTGGTCATTGTAAAGTCTCAACAGCTCTTAATTAGTTAATTTAGACACTGTACAGTGAGACGTTAGTGATGCCAAAACTGAGTTCAGGCTCAGTATATCGAACACTTGAAAAACACGAAACTCTTCGATTGACGAATTCAATGCTAATAGCATTTAAAAAAGACGAAGAAGGTGATGAAATTTTGATTAGATTAAAATTATTTACCTGGTGACCAAAGCAAATCCCGAGAACCTTCTTCTTCAACGAATCCAGCTTGTTCAACAAAGAAACCAAACGACAGATCCAAGCGTGGTTGGCGTGAACATCGTTGCAGCTCCCGGTTATAACGAAGACTTCGCATCGTCGTCGGGGAATTCACCCTTGGCCACCATGAAAAAGTCACAGGTCTCGCCTTCCTCGGCGCCAAAATAACCACCGTATCTCTTCTTAACATAATCAGAATCCTCGGCGCAAAGTAGAACGCCAAATCTCTTCCCACCAACCATAATTATATAAAGAGAAAAATATGTACATAAATTGCAAGGCAAAAGCTTGAGAATATTTATAGAATTTTGTAGGTAAAAAAAGGGGGCATATGGTCCTGTGCTGAGGTGGCTTGTTGAATTTGCCCTTAATTATGGGTTACGTTATTTACGATACTAATTGGGTTGACGTGGCATTTTGCTGAGGTCGCTTCCCCTAATCGACCCTTATTTATGAGTTGGATTCATTTATGTTACGGTTGGCTCAAATAGTAACGAAACCTAACTTCAATAAATAAATATTAATAAAACCTTCAAATTTATGATTTTATTTAAATAAATTCTTTTTTTTGGTAAATTACACCCGAATTCACTTTAATTTTTTGTCTATCTTATTTTGATAATTCATTTTTAAAAAATTACATTTCAGACACTAACATTATAAATTTATTACATATTAGTCACTGAATTGGTAATTCATGTTAATTAGATAAAAAGAGAGGTAAGACTTGAGAGAGAGTTCTCGAGTCAAATTATAAATTTACCATTTTTAACATGTTACAGAATCAAACTTTCTATTGAAAAGTTGAAGTTTTAACAACAATTTTGAAGGAATTTTGATGACTTTAATGGTGATAGAAAATTCTCACTACTTTCAGTTTATCATAACCATTCATACGAAACAAACATTGAATGTAGGATCAGTTCCGATGAATCCCATGCGATCATGATCTTGATGCAAAAACAACAGTGCTGAGAGCAAAGATACGGTGGCACCAACCTGCCGGGAAGAATCTTCGTGGTAGAACCGGAAAAATGTGGCATGGTCAAAATAACTCAAGATTTGGCGTCTCGGGGCTTGTCGAGGATTAGGCTTCTCAACTTTCTGTCATGGTTTAACATGGCACTTACACCCTCGACGACTAAGACAATCTGCAAAACAAGGCCAAAGGGATAGAATCAATTATTAAAATTGGCTCCAAGTTCTCGAAAATGGTAAGCTCAAACATGAATATCGGGTTTTTCGTTATTGATTTTACTTGTTTGCACCAATAACAAGCATTGAATAAAGTTGAATATGTCCATACAAGTCATTTAAATGATTGAACTGTGAAAATTTTGGTAGGAATTCGGGAAAGATGCGACTTTTTTGACAACCTGATATCAAGTTACAGATTAAAAAAACCCAATGAATCAGAAAATAGAAATAACTCACCTGCAAGCAAGCATAAACCATAGCGGTTGCAAAGTAGAAGTTTGCATTGCCAGTGCCCTGTAAATTTCAGCAAGTCAATAGCAATACTAAGCTATGTTACTCGGACTCGTATGCAAGTGTGTCCAACATGGGTATGTTCATCTTTGACAAGTTTTTCCATGTATTTGGAGAGTCCTTAGAAGGTCATATCCCCATACGCATGTCCAAAAATAGGTCGGACACAGGTTTGAGCATAGGTACTTCAAGAGTACATGAAGAGTCAGAGCAACAAAGGTACTAAAGAATTATAGACTTCTACTCGTTGGGCATCAAAAATCAAGAGATGTACCCTCCATATCCATAGGTTGTGCATGACAGGGCTGAGAAGAGAAACCCCAACATATCCACAGAAGAGGAAGAGAGAGAACTGCATATCTGAAGGCAGAGATAAAGCTTAAAATACGAAACAATGATAAATTCCATTCAATATCGAAAAACATTCCATTAACTTGCCTGATAATTCGTTAACAAACCAACCCAACAAACCCAAGTACAATGCTGAATCTCCAACCTAATTAATATTAAAGCACAAATGAGTGAGTATAAGCCACAATTTGAGGACCTAATTGATTGCACCAACTACATTATCGTAGACAGCAGGTATGTGACTAATTTAGCTCATGTAGCATATATAAAGTTGATTGTGTTGCATCTAAATTTTTCATAAATTAGCTACAAAGAAAAAATTGAACCAAAAAGATACAATGAGAACGTACTGATGGATAGGACTTCAGCATGGAACATATGGCAACGTATACAAAAGCCAAGTAACAGGGTCGATGGTGAAGCCGTATGGCTAATGGCAATATCATAAATAAAATATTGACATGGAAAACTATCAAAAAGAAGTTCCTGAAAAATTCAAAAACTTCGGCAAAGAAGTACCTGCCATAACATATCAGGGACATGAAACTGTCAGTGATGATCAACTTATGATGTATCACAAAGATAAATTTGAACTCACCATAAGACACCAACATTTGGGGACAAATCTTCCACAGTGAGGATGAATCCGTATGTACTACAAAACCAGCCACACAGAATGAGCAGTCAAATCTTTTATATTACAGCCTTAGAAGATAAAGTATGGATTAACTCAAAAGCAATCAAATGCCAAATGACCTAATTATTCTGCTCGTAGTTCTGAAAAATCATTGAGGATAAATTTTCATGCTGCACGGAACTTCTCAGATTGGTTTCAAATTAAAAGGTTGTTGCAAGCATTCATAATCAGTTGTTTCCCGCTATTTCATATAAAGTAAATAAAAGTCATAGGGCTAGCAAATAAAGAGTCAACTATTCCTAAGAGGTTTACAATATTGAAAATAAAAAATAAAACTCGAGCAAACTAATTCTCGGGTTAAACAAAAAAAAAACTAATTCTTGGGTTAACCGTCAAATTTTACCCTAACTCAATACAAATACAATAAGAAAGAGAAATGTATGGCATTTGATTGGTACCTTTTAAACATCTCCCATAAACCACCAAACTGTTTCAAGGAAATGCCACAAAGGACTAACACATAGACTGACCACAAAAGTGCCCAAAATGCAAAATGAATAATTGATCCCCATGAGAAACCAGGAGGGAGCTTCGACTGACTCGACAATCCTTTTTGTTGGTGCCTTTGCAGAAACAATTTCCTCGGAGGAGCGTCTGGACCATATCCTAATAAAAGATCACCTGCGAGAAAACTACACAGTGAATGTACTTCTTGGAGATTGACTTATGCTGAGGAAACTAAACAAGGGATTATGAAAACTATCTTGTGTGTTAAGCAATTCTATGGATACAAATAGCTAAAACAAAAGAGAGGTGTACCGGAATGATCAAAATAGCAGGATAAAGAGACAAATGAGTTGCAATCACCCACCCAAAAGCAGCCAAGGGAACTAGTCCTGCAATCCAGAAAGATCATTAATGAGTAGCAAATTATGAAAGAAAGGTACAAAATACACACCAAACCTATATATGTTGCAGATCCCAACAGACAAATCCATAGAAAATTTCTCACCAAATAATGATCCAAAGAAACAATATGTAAAAGTTTTATGGCAACAATAAAATGCAGCACCACACGTATAAACACTTCCTCAACAAATAGCTACAAAACCTATCCAAAAAACGAAATGTTGCCAATGTTTGAGATATACATTTCTTTGAACACTATTCTATCAGGAGAGATATTGTAGCTTTTAAAAATCTCTTACGTGAACATGCTCCATAAAGGCACAAAATAACAGCCATATTTTCAATTGGCGATGTTGACAACCCCACACATGCAACTATCGTGAAAGGATTACATAAATAGATAAGAGCAGCAACATCCCCCGAAGAGTGCACCTCTGGTTCAAAAAAAATAACCAAATTCGTCAGTTTCGGACAAGAAAAAGAGAGGACTTAGACATGCATTTAAATATAAATACATGAAAAATGCATACAGAAGTCTGTTATTTCCCCTCTTACAAAAAATGCATAGTAAATAATTTACCTGAAAGTTCGATTTGTTTAACAAGGTCTAACGATTTCAAAGTACCGAAATAGGCAACCTGAAGATTCTGCCCTGTAGCACGTATAAGCATCGCACTAACAACATCTGCAATCACAGAAACCAAACTGTATCCAAAAATGTGTAGGTGTTAAGTGCTTGAGAAAACAAATACACATTTTTTTTAAAGAAAATACAACGTCATACATACTCTTAAGTCCACAAAGAACCTATTCAACATTTTGCCTTAATAGAACTTTAAAGTTTGAACACGTCAAAATTATCACTAATGTAAGTAAAAGAAAAGATTGTACCTGTACAAAAGATGGTTAGGCTGTCCTTCAATTCTGAACCAACAAAAAAACAAATTATTAAATCATTAAGAACCATAAATTAAAAGAGGAAAAAACAATTATAGATTGAACTCTATCAATGAGCTGAAGGGCACCTCTTGACGGTTAAAGGTCCGAGAAGTGACAATAACAAAGGTGAACCATGATACATAGATCCTGAAAAACATAAAACCCATAAAGAAATCAAGCACAGTTCTTGTTTTTTTATCCAATTGACACGAAAATTTTGAAAATGTCAGGCAAAGAAAAAAAGAGAAAGAAAAACCTGCATAAGGAGACATAGACGACTGCTTTAACCAGTAACCTTCGGCCACTGCACTCAAAAGAAGCAATAAACGAAGAGGAGAAATTAAGCTAGAAATAATTAAAAAGAAGAGGGAAATTGATTTTATACTAAAGGAACGGAAATTACAGCGGCGGAAGCTGGTGAGCGGAGTGGAAACTTCGGGACGAGAACACAGATTGAGGTTCTTGGGGAAGTAGATTAGAATCAATCTGAAGATGATCGAGGCTATCACCCAATTCCAAAACGAAAACGATCTTATTTTCTTCTTCAACTTTTCCATTTCTCTGGCTTTTCTTCTTCTTCTTCCTCCTCGAAGAGTGATTGATTTTGAGTGTAAGAAGCAGGAAGATTAAAAATCACTACAAAGTTACTGTGAATTGGCTGATCTCGGTTGAAAAACGTGGTTTACACGCCGACGGCGCCGTAGCGGATTTGATCTTGATTGTCTTCTTGATCTTTGGGTTGATAGCCTAAATGAAATTTTGGGTCAAACAACAACGGCCCAAAGTCTCCACCATAAATGATAAAAACTTTCGAAAATGAAAAACCAACTCTTAAAAACACTAATTAGTAATTGTATAAAGTATAGGGTTAACTACGTAGATGATCACTTATATTTTTATTTTATCCATTTTTGTCACTGATTTTAGAAAATATAGGATATGGTCCATTCCATTTTTATTTAATTAAGATGTGGTCACCCGAGATAACTAAAAATGATTAAATATTTTGATACAATCACACATTTGATCTCTATTATTTATATATTCTTTTAATTTAGTCATACTTTTAATAAATTAAAATAAATTTAATCTCCCATCGAATGATTCCACATGTCATGCCACTATCACCATTCGATTGGAAAATTAACTCTATTTTAATTTAATATATTTATTTCCACCAATTAAAGAGTGACATATGTCACCCTCTGGTTGAAAGAAAACCCTTTTTATTATTTTATTGAAAAAATAATTCTCAACAATTTTTATGAAAATAACCCCAATCAATTCTTTTAGAAAAATGTTCCCCAAATCTCGCGTACGGTAAAGAGCGATTAAGATGTCGTGTTTTACGAAAAGTGAGTTACATGTATTTATCTAAAAATTAAATGATTTTATCTAAAATAGTTGATGGATCTCGCTTCAAATAAAACGCAAGGTCCTTATAATATTTTTTGTATAACGTGAGGTAGTCCTACTAGTATTTTCTCAATTAATATTATTTTGAGGTTATTTTTTAATAAATGATTTTTTTTAGATTTATTTAATAAAGTTGATAATTAATTTATAATTAGCAAAAATCAATTTGTTTACTTTATTACTGGCTTTTGTAATCTTAGTTCTATTCTTAATTGATTCATTATAGTTCCCTTGATTGCCTGTCATGTTTACTTAATTGCATGTTAATCCTCCTTCATGGTTTGTGTAGTTCCCTTGTACTTCCTCTCTCAGCCATGGACTCTCCTCAATATTCCTCTGTTTCAGAGGAGCTTTTAAAGTGACATCCCATTGACGAATAAGGGTATTCTTGTCTTGTGGGGACAAAATTTCTCTCCATATCCTAGTTTTCCACGTAAAAAAACTTTAATTTTCCATACTGAAAAACACCTAACCGTATTATCCATTCGACAGAGCAATTTTCTTTTTTTCGTTTTATATCAACCCTTAATCTTGCCTGAACAAATCCAAGATTAACAGCCGATGTATCATAGTGGATAAAAACTCAAACCCAAAAATGTGTCGTCTGCAATGGAATCATCTTCGCATCGTCATTCTCTTGTAGTCTAATAAGTGCGGATTAAAGTATCAACTATCAAGGACCCTCCAATTCGGTCCTGCCGACATCAATAACATGGTATAGCCCAAAAAGATATCTTCCTTCTCCTAATTATGTGATCATATGCCTCCTATAGGATGCCATACGTTGGTTACACTCGTTTGCATTGCTTGAATGTTAAAACGACCGTTCATTATTTAACTACGGAGTAACAAAAAAACCAAATGTATTAAGTTAATACTCTTTTTCACTTGGGGTCTTTACCATTGTTACAAAGGTGAAGATATAAATGGGTTAGAAACAGGAAGCTTCCTCACCCCGCCTTGTTATTAGTCTGTCACTGTCGTCGGCATCTAAATCTATTATGTTTGTACTTGTTGACCTAATAAATGTTTGTTCAAACAAATAAAGACGAGAATAGATGCAAAAGTGATGATAATTCTTTAAAACGTCCAAAATGAAACCCTAAACCCGATGGTAGATTTAGCAACATCCCGAACTTTTAATTAGGATTAAAGATAAAACTATGATTGCCAACGGAACATTTGTATTGCTCAAGATTGGATTAATTGCCGAATCATATACAAACCTTGTACATGTAGGAAAGTTTCATATACAAACACACACAGGCCTTGTACATGTCCCATTCATCAAACTGTAATAAGAGCCAAATACCGATATCCTAACGCCTACATTCGAATATGCATCAAAAGCACGTCTTCATTGCAGTCGTAATATCTCGTCAAGCAAGGAAAACTTGAATATGCAAACTTCAACAAAATTGCATTTAAGGCAGCTAACGTACATGGCTAGCAAGTACCAACGACCCGTTAAAGAAGCAAAAGCTCTGAAATTGTACACGCCTCTATATTGATGCTGAAAATCAAAGTATTGGGGTTCCATGCGTACAAAACTACTTTCTACCCCCCCCCCAAACCCAAAAAAGAAAAAAAAAACTATTTTTTCCTACAAAAATATCTTCTACCAATCTCTCAACAATTTTGACTCCATTTTGCCGAAACCCACAATTTCATTGATTCTTCTAGCAATGATGATGCCCCCACTTTCCAATTTCGTCCGTTTCTTTCCTGGAAAGGGAGCAACCATTACATAACTCACACAATACACTTAAACAACCCACCCTGTACATTCAACAAAATGAAAAAAAAAAGGTCCACACATTCAGCATTTAACGCAGAGACTCCATATCTAACTTTTTAAATTTGTTAGTAAATCCACCTCATCTAAGTTCCCACTCCTCGTGGATTTCTCCCCAAAAATCTCAGCTGACAAGCTCCCAAAACTTGAAATGAACTCGTGCTTTAAACCGAGGCCTTATGACCGAGCATCGTCACCATCTGAATCACTCCCAGATTCCGAATCTATAAAATTAGCCTTGCAAATATGAGAAAGTTTCCTCAAAATTTGAACCATCACACCAAGATATGGAATTCTGTTGAGTAATACCACTAGACAATGAAGAACCACTGTTTGAACTGCTAGAGCCGCTGGAACTGCTACTACGGCGATCCTTATCTTTCTCTATCTCCACCGATGGAAAACTGCTCATTGGCATTTCATCCCCAACATCTACATCATCATCTCCAGCATCAGCTTTCTTCGACTTCTTCATCTCCGTTGCAACATCCATCTTCTCCACAGTTTCTTCTCTCTATAATTTTCCATTCACCAGTTAGTGTATTGATACAAGTATAAATCCATCAAATTAGTAT
Source organism: Hibiscus syriacus (assembly GCF_006381635.1). Lineage (NCBI taxonomy): Eukaryota > Viridiplantae > Streptophyta > Magnoliopsida > Malvales > Malvaceae > Hibiscus > Hibiscus syriacus. Next base: position 74,318 of record NW_024062724.1, on the reverse strand, counting down.
AAAGTAACCACAATGTACTTCATGCTTACCTGATTACTGTCATTGGATGCAATATTGTTTGACAACAACGCTTGACGTTTGATCTTGCTGACCATCTTCTTGTAATTAGTGACAAACGGATCCAACTCCCACAGAGTCTTTGTGTCCATTGCCTCGATATCGAGTTCAATCTCATCCTCATCCTGCCTCAAATATCCATTCCTTCTCCTTATAATATGAACCACATTGTCCATCTTCTCCTGTGGCAAGCTCAGTCCAATCCCCAACTTTTACTTCTTCTCCATAGTCATTTCCCTCTTGTTCGGGTCCTTGCCCTTAGGTTTAGGCAACTTCACTGGCTTAACTGGTAGCGCCCTTACTGAGAAGCCACCCTTGGCAGCGGCTCCTGCTGCAACTGCATCTGTGCTGGCGGTGGATTGGAGTTTGAAACATGGCTCAACATCCCACCAACTTTATCAGATCTTGCCTCAATGTTAATCGAATCATCCTTATCAATTTCCCAATCTTTCTTCATCCTCTCAGCTTCCCCATGATCCCAAGAACTAGCTAGCAACTCTTCTTCATAATACTCTATTTCTTGAGGATCATCTTGCTCCTCCAGTTTCAAACTCAATGGACAACAATTCCAAAAATTGCGCAAGAAGCTGCTCAGCCAACGCATAAACCTCATGCCCCTTCGGATTATACAGCATGGCGTTTTTGAATGTCAGCCTTACATCTGCCGAGAAATCCAACGGAGACGCATAAAAGTTTTTGGCCAACCTCGATTTAACAGTGCCCAGATCCATCGGATTCTTTATAATAGCATAATAATCGTGAAGCCCCAACCCAATTACATCCACTGGCGAATTGAAGATGTACCCATGTTTGTGCTTCATTAGTTTGCTCAAGATTTGGGAACAGTTTTTCATCAAATAAGCCTTCGATGGTTTCCCGTTCCCCTGAGGGTTCAATCTCTTCAATTCTTTGCTGAAATTTGGGGGCAAAGGCCGTTTGTTGCCAGTGTTCTTTTTGGGTAAGGGTTTCTTCCTGGAGCTGGATCTAGCCTGAAAATTATTTGACTAGATTTGGTTTATCAATTCACGAATCTGCTCCAGCTCTGAAACCAACTAGCTCTTCAGATCAATCAACGCCTTCCTCGTATAAGAGCTAACAGGAAAACTAACATAACTGCCCGAGATGAAATCATTTATCTTACGATTAATCGACGACGCATCATCTGAAGCCGCAGAATGTGTAACGACGAGGTGATCATCAACAATGTGGCCAGAAACATCGTCGGGCTGAGTCAATTGGTGTTGAAAATGACCCTTCTTGTTAAATTTAGGGTTAGGGATTGGTTTTTTTAGCTGTAAATGGAACTTTGCCCATGAAATCGACACTGGCATTCAGCGGAAGTGACCAATTTGACTCACTACAATTCGCCAAAACGGCCGACGCCATTCAAATTCCGGGAACCGGCAGGGTTCCAACGAGAGTATACCGATCGGGACTGAGAAACTAAAACCATGAAAACGATCGAGCTTGGACTCAACGTGCCGCTTAACGAATGTAGCCAACAATTCAAAAACAACGAGAAAAAACCTGAAAATATTCTTTTGAAAAATGAATCAAAAACCTACACAAAGAACAGTACCCAAAAAAAATTCTGGTTCGCTATATTTGTAGCTGGGTATTCCTTACGTTATACGTTGCTGGCAATCCATGCATGTATATCCTCATTGAGGAATTCATCAAGGTCGTTTGGACGTAAAACCTGTTTCCAACTCAGTAGAGCAGCTGAACATGTTCGAAACACATTGTTCATGTCTTCGACAGGGTCTCCGCAGGTTGCACAGATCGTCTCCGTTGCCATATGTCATCGTACTCTTTCCACGTCTGTAAGAAGACGGTTCCTGCAAGCTAGCCAGAGAAACGCTTAGTCCTAGGTAGCTTGGGTATTTAAAGATTGTCATCCATATCTTCTTCGGGTTTTTTGCTTGGGTATTAATTATTAGAGAAAATAACCTCAGTGACCAAAAATCTCATATAATATACGATTTTAACCAACTTTTTCCGGATTTGCCAAAATGACCAACAAAATCGCAATGCGATTGCTAATTCACAACGCGATCTCCATTATCGCAAATCAGTTTCTAGATTCGCAATGCGATTTTCCAATTTCGCGTTGCGATTTTCCCAATTCGCAATGTGAATAAGTAAATCACAATGCGAATTTGGAAAATCGCAATGCGATACTGACTATCGCAATGCAATTTTCCTAATTCGCATTGCGATTTACGTATTCGCGTTGCGATTTTCATAAATCGCAACGCGAATACGTAAATCGCAATGCGAATTAGGAAAATCGCAATGCGAATCTTACTATCGCAATGCGATTTACATAGCGCCATTCGTATTAACGCGTATTTTTTTTTTCAAATTCCAAACACGATTTTTTTCTTAATAAATCGGAAACTGAACCGTCCACAGTAATCGCAACTCATAACCTCAAACCTAAAATCATAACACTCAGTCCCATCTCCATCTCTCACTCTCTACGGCGAAATCCGTCCCCATCTCCGAAGATTTCCGTCCCCATCGCCGGCGAAATCCCTCACAACCATTCACAGTCAAAAATCCCTCACAATCATTCAGAAATGGAAAATCAACCTCCGAGGGTTAGTTTTTTTTTTTTTTGTTGAAATTTTTGCATTATTTGAGGTTTTTCATATTGAGATTGATGATAAGTTTACTGATAATTTCAATAATAGATTAACCATTTCACTTAGATTTCTTATTAAATTCATTCGATTGCTGCCAATACTGCTAAACTGTTTAGCCTGTGAAGTTAGTATTTGTCTTTGTTTTGTCGTTTGGTTGAAGTAATGCAGAAGAAGAATAGTTTCGAGAATGAAAAGCGAAACGCGAAAATAACTATCGCAACGAGAGAATCGCAACGCGAAACCAAAATCGCATTGCGATTTTCATTTCGCGTTGCGGTTTTCATTTCGCGTTGCGATTCTCTCATTGCAATAGTCATTTCGCGTTGCGATTTTCATTTCGCGTTGCGATTCTCTCGTTGCGATAGTCATTTCGCGTTGCGATTCTCTCGTTGCGATAGTCATTTCCGCGTTGCGATTCTCATTATCTCGTTGCGATTTTCATTTCAACCAAAAGACAAAACAGTGTTGCAAATTTTAGTTTCAAGAATAAACTACTATTTATGTTTATGGTTTTTGGTATATCTTGACAGTGTAGTTTTTGGTATATCTAACTTGGTATGTTTATTGTTTTTGTAGAAATTTTTTTCGGCTTCATTGACATTAAGGAATAAAGTTAGCCTAGCCACTACAATTGCTTCGAAGCTTTCACCTGCACAAAGAAAATTGTTTGAGGAAACCTGCTTCGGGCCATAGCTGAGAGTACAACATCCGGGTGGAGATGCTAATTTGACCCATTTGTGGCTTCAGACCATGACTAGCGATCTACCCGATAGTATACAATGTGGTGAGGAAGAGATATGGTTTCATTTTCCACCGGCGTATACTTGTTTTGGGCGGAAGGAGTTCTGCTTAATCACTGGTCTACGATTCGGACACGATGATGTAGGCCGGTACACTCGTCATATCACCCGCCCATCATGGTTATCCAGGGTTTTTCCTGATGAGTCAATAGAGAAGCCGAACTTACACGTCGACGACGTGAAGAAATTGTTTAATAAGAAAGATGGTTTTACTCGGATGAATGACGTCTATGTTGTCCGAGTATGCCTTCTACTACTTTTGTATGCCGGCTTTTTAGGCAGAGAGGCCAGACAACCAATTCCTCAGGAGCTAATATTATTGGTAGAGGACCTAAATGCATGGAATATGTTTCCGTGGGGTTCGTATATATGGAAAGTTACCTGGACTAAGTTGTCGTCTGCCTTTGATGACCGCAAAAGTTTACGGGGCGATGAGTCGAAATACACTTTGTCAGGCTTTGTTTGGGCCTTTAAGGTAAGAATTTCTATATAATGTTTTCAAAATTATAATTAATTATTTAACAATTACTAATGTTTGTTATTATATTATTTGTAGATTTGGATATTCGAGGCCTTTCCCGCCATGAAGACATATGCAATAAAAACTTCAAATGATATTCCCAGGGCTATTTCCTGGAAGAGGAAACGTCTGTTGGATTGGGAAGACTTAATATCATATGCGACAATAAATAATGTAAGTTAACACAAATACTATCATATATAAACAAGTTATTAATAGTAGACGTTTAACTTTGTTTGAGTTTTTATATTTTTAGGAGGCCAACATTCCATTAATGAGACTGACACCCACGGAGGCTGAGCTTGCCACTGATTGGTGGCAAGCTAGTCAGCGTTTTCTTGATGGCACGAATGATGAGCAGCCTACACTTCCTCCACTTCGAGAGCCATCACCTCACCCAGAGCCATCACTTGATCGACCCGACTATACACCTCTACAACGAGAGCCATCACCTATCCCATCACATCATCGAGCCTCTTCTCCACCATCACCTCATGATAGGCGACCGGCAAAGATGCCACGACTTCTATCTCCCTGTTCTCCACCTCCACGGGATGAGTCAAGGGAGTTACGTGATGAGGTCAATGACTTGCGTGAGGAGATCGGTACTCTACATGATAACGATGGTGCATGGCGTGTGGAGGTGTCTACTTTACGTGGTGAGGTTGCCGCTCTACGTGAGATGGTAGTATCGTTGCAGAATGAGGTTCATACTCTACGCAACGAGGTAAGTTTAAGATTTTCCATATTTAACTTGATGATAAATTTACTCGTAATTTCACTTAAATTAACCATTTCACTTAGATTGCTTAGTAAATTTATTCGGTTGCTGCCAATACTGCTAAATTATTTATTAACACTTTGAAATATATTTGAAAGTTTGAAATATATTTGTCTTTGTTTTCACTATTTAAATATCATGTCTGTTTATTTACTGACATTTGTATTTAATTATTTAGCGGACCGATAAGGTGGATGCTTTACGTCGGGTTTTTCTTGCACGACAGAGTTCACGCATCAGACGGCGTGCACGTGCTATTAAGTCTCCGTATACCCCAATAGTGCGAAGACACCGCAAGAAGAAGCCCGACTCACCTGTCATCCTTCAAGAGTCCACTCCTATCGTTGAAGAGGCCTCTATCATTCCTCGAGAGTCCCCTCCCACCGTTCAAGAGGCCACTGTCATCGTTGAAGAGGTCCCTCCCACCATTCAAGAGCCCGATTCACATGGCGTCATATGTAGGATTCTTGAGAAACCCTCTGACGTGCCGGACATGATGGATTCAAGTTGGCTCTCGTATGAGTTACCGGCCAGTACCATACCGGTATCTGAAGTGGAGAGGAAACAACTACCGGACACAATTCTGGATAACACCCTTTGGGCTAAGACCGCAGTTGATTTTTATCTACATGAGCGGAGCCAGGGGTGTTTCACTGACATATGCAAGCTCAACGATGATATCTATTTGTTACTTGATCGGTCTTGGTGGGGCGTATTATTAGGGGTCGAAGACAATGGCTATTTCGATGGAGGGGTAAGTCTTATATTTTTCTTATATTTTAATTTGATTATTTTTTTTAAAATTTATGTAAGTTACTAATATATGTATTTTTTGTAAAACAACATATCGATGCGTGGGTGTTACGTCTTCTAATAATTAGGAAACTTAAGGAAAATAAAAGAAATACACGATATACAATTATACCGACGTCTTTTAACGCCGTTCACCTGAAGAATCAACGAGATGAATCATTTGCGTTGGGAAATGGACAAGCTAAACTTTATCCTGTATGGTGGGAGATCGATAAGGTTAGTGTTTATTTTAGATTGAGTTTAAAGGTATTCATAAATAAGTGCGCAAATGAATGAATTATTACTTATGATTGTAGGTGTTTATCCATGTTTTAGAACGTAAACATTGGCTTCTCGTCGAGCTTCAGATCCCATCCCTTAAGGCAATAGTATATGACAGCATGATAAATTACATATCATTGGCTGATTTAAGAGATATTATTAAGGGATGGAGCTTTTATTTGGCTAAATTCTTGGATGCGATAAATTATTGGACTCGTTCTGGAAACAAGAAGCCAAAGAAGCTCAATATTACAGTTAGCAGAGACGAGACCGCACCACAACAAACGAAAGGACCCAGAGGGGATTGTGGTCCTCTCGTATGCTTGGCGTTGGACCGTTTGATCACAGGAAGTATAAAGTATCTACCTCCCACCGATAGAGATAGAGCTGCAGTAGGCTTGTGGTTTCGGCATTATATGGCTAGATCGATATATACGAGACGCTGCCTACCTGCATCCGCGTTATAAAAATGTCCATAAACAATTGGTATGTTTATAGGCTTGTGGTTCGAAAATGTTTGGTTAAGTACCTAGAATTCAATAATTTGCTGTTTGTAGGTTTTAGATGTGTAGAAAGTGTTGTTTGAGCAAATGTTTGGTTTATGTAGGTTAATCTCAGAAGTGAGCTGCGTGAAATGATGTATGGCTGCAAAAGTTGATTCAATAGTAGATGAGGAAATAAGAATTATTGCTTATTTTTTGATTATTTAATTGATTTGTAAAAGGTGATTTGTAAAAGTTGATTTGTTTAATTAATGTTAACATAATTCTTATTTGTGTTTTTTTAATTGATTGAAATGTAATGGTTGATTTTGTTGATTTCAATCTGCATTATGTTGAAGGCAAAAAGTACTATCGCAATGCGAAATGAAAATCGCAACGAGAGAATCGCAACGCGAAATGAAAATCGCAACGCGAAATTAAATTCGCGTTGCGATTTTCATTTCGCATTGCGATTCCCTCGTTGCGATTTTCATTTCGCATTGCGATAGTAATTTCTGCGTTGCGATAGACATTAAGATGATTGCCTATTAAGTGATAACAACTGAACAGATCATAACAATTTTCAAACTCAAGTTACTAATACATGCTCAACTGAAAATGTTAAAAGTTCACACATAAAATCTACATAATACAACGTTTGCATTTAAAAATCACCTAAGTTAACAGTCCCAAAAGGTGAAGCCAGTTGTGATTGGGATTTTAAAGATGATTGCGATTTTGATTGCCTTTTTCTTGACACCATATGAGCTTTGGATTTTGATGATGATCCATATTTTGGTAGAGGAAAAGATGATTGTGATGGCACTGGTGATCCACATGTCAACCTTGTATGACCACTTTCCTTGCACCGACTACATGTCGATCTCTTCTTCTCTTCACCCTTAGACGGTATACGATCGTGACTTTTTGGTCGGCCAGGTAGCTTTCTGTCAATGGCTGGTGGCAAAACTGTTTGTAAGTCATTTGGTATGTCCCACTCAGAATGATGTAGAATAGGGTAGACAATCTCGGCATAAGTCTGTCGATATACTTCTGTAGTGTATTAATCCATAGCGTATGTGCTTGAATCATCTTGGTTTAGATGAAGAGCAACTTTTATAACATGGCCACACGGATAACCAGATGTTTGCCATTTCATACAACTATACGTCCTTGCATTTAGATCGAGAAGCTCATTTAAGTTATTATCCAGTACTTCAAACAAAGTGTTTGAACATGGTTCAACTCTACATGACGTTGACTTCACAACACATTTCGTTATATTTTTTTTCAGTCCATGGTGTAACACGATGTTCCTGTAAATTTAAATAAATAATACTTAGTAAAATATATGATAAGTTACGAATTCAAAGAAATAATACATGCATGGTTTCTTTTCTTGTAGTACCACTGTTGAATAGAGGCTCGAAAAAACTCCATTAACATAGTAATGGGTAATTTCCGGGAATGACGACTTAGAGCGTTGATTGATTCTGCACTATTAGACGTCATGAAACCATATCTTGCTCCAAGTTGATGTACTCTTGACCATCTTTCAAACCCGACATCTTCTAGTGTTTGAGCACACTGAGGCAAAACACGTCTTAAACAGTCTATATGCTTATTGAAATCCACTTCCCGATAAGCTTTTACAGCCTTTCAGTATGTCCATTTGTGCTTTTTTTATACCATCAGACTTTGATTTTAGATTTCTATACAAATGAACACCACAAAGTCCATGAAAAGCATCTGGGAAACACCTTCTAACAGCGTTGTCAATTGAGTTTGCCCTATCGGATATGATTGTCATATTGCTAATAGGACCTATGCAATCCCTAAGATGCCCCATAAACCATGTCCATGAATCAGAGGTTTCAGATTTGCCAACCCCGTAAGCTATTGGCAATATCCCATTGTTAGCATCCATGGCTACTGCTAATAAGTTTACTCCAAGGTATCGACCTTTCAAATGTGCTCCGTCAACTATAATAACTGGGCGTATGCAAGTAATAAACGAACGAATCTACAAAATAATATACACAAGAAATATAATCATTTAAATGCGAAATGCATGTAACTAACAAAAATGAGTCAATAGAATTATATTGATTTACTAACCGCAGCACCAATGGCGATAAACAGCAACTCAAAGCGTCTATCTCTATCTGTTTTGATATGAGTTACCGACCCAGGATTTTTCAGCTTTAAATTGTGACAATAAGCCGGCAGTTGGGCAAACGATGCTTCTGGCGACCCCCTCAACAATTCCAAGGCATAACATTTGGCTCTCCAAGCTTGAGAATATGATATACTAATCTTGAACCGAGCATTCATGTCAGTCATAATTTCATGTCCCCGATATACGCTGCCATTCAAAAACATTAACTCAGCCAGAAAACCACCCAACACCTTTTTGTTTGCCTGTCTATGGTGAGGAAAAACTTGGGTTCTTGAACATGTATGTTTATCAATAAAAGTCCTAACTTGAAACATTTCGCAATCTTTTATCCTCTTTACAATCATACGCCACGTACAGTTTTTGTCAATCATACACCTTGTTTCGAAACGATCTTTGCTTGATTTGTTAACTTTTAGTTGATAGCCATCTTCCACACATTTCGTATACAAAGCTATCTTCAAGTCTTCCTTTGTATCAAAACAATCATCTTTCTTGATACGAATAACTTTTGTATAACAATCAACTGCTTTCTTTACCAACTCTTCTTCCGGTATCTGAAGTAATTATGGCATATTCCAGTTATACTCCCGTGGCATTTTCTTTTCTTCAGGGACTTTTTCTTCTTCTTTTTCTTCTTCAAGATTATATGAATTACATAATGGATGTTCAACATGTTCATTCACAGTCGTAACTTCCTCCTCATTATCATCAACAACATCTTCCTCGGCAACGGTTGTTTCATCATCAAAATTCAGGTATTGACCAATATCAAAATCATTACACGCAGGGTCTGTTTCTTCTTTTGAAACATCATCAAAATCTGAGTATTGACCAATATCAAAGTCCGGGTATTGACCAATAACAAATTTTGAATACTGACTAGTACTCACAATTTTTTCTGTTGGCTCATCATCGTCTAATTGGTCAATACGAAAACCGGAATTTGGTGCTGAAAGTTGATTGGGATTTGGATTAGAGAAAGGTTGTGGGTTTTGAGAAAAACTTAGTTGATTACTACCCGCTACTGACCCAACAATACTACTTCTAGGTTCAACAACATACAATGTAACATCATCACTTGAAACACTAATGTAAGCAATGAATCGTTCAACATCTTCATTGTCGGTTAACAAATAAACTTTACCATTTCTCTGATAAGATAGCCTAAATCCACTTAGGGGCTCTAAATTCAATTTCTTTGAAACACGTAACATTAGAGTTTCATAAGTTAACTTTTTTAATGACAGTTTTAGTTGAAGATTCATGGGTAAAGGCATATATTGTAAAACACCATGAACATTCTCTCATGACCCTCCAAAACACAAATCTATCCAAACATGATCAACATTAGATGATTTCATGGTTGTAAATTAATTTACTAAACAAACGAGCTGCGAAACTAAGACCTGTTGTGTAACACCCCCAACCCGTATCCGACCCGGATACGAGTCCGAAGTGTCACATTAACTTTTCAAACCTTGACTCTTAAGAAAAATCCCGGGAAATTTAAAACTTTATTAAATCAAAATAAAGACTTTATCAGAGTGCTCGTACTTAATGACTTATTACATGCCAACACTTTATACATAACCAAATACATACTTTGTCAAATATTTCTGATCTGATCTTTTGGTAAGGAAAACTGACCTGTCTTGCTCCGCATCCCTCCTTACTCTTCTCGAAACCTACGTGTGAAACAATCACACGCTAAGTCGAAGACTTAGTGAGGCATAACCACTTATAATGCACTTTAAAACATATATTGATTCATGCATGTTCTGTTCTATCATGTTATAGCAATTCCAGGCATTTTTCATATCGTATAAAATCATATCAGATTAATCGCAGTAAATACATACATACACATAATTCATCATTCACAGGTTATCATATAATCACATACTTTTTCAATCAAACACTATACACACAACATCATATCATTTCTATAGCATTTATCATGCCACTAACTTATATTTGTTCATATCTCTGGATTAGCCCATGTACATATGTGAGAACTATCGATATGTGAGTCTATAGAGGTTGTGCACTATGCTATCACCACAGCTCGTATAAATGCACCGAAGTGCCCCGTAGAATTGCACCGTAGTGCCATATAATGATGTCCATAAGGACCACATAGAATTCTTTAAGAATCATATACATATGCTAGGGATCAAGTATGTGTCTTTCCAGACTTCACACATGTTCCAAAGAATATACATATGTCCCTAAGAACCGCGTAGACTTGCACCGTAGTGCCATATAATAATATCCATAAGGACCACATAGAATTCTTTAAGAATTATATACATATGCTAGGGATCAAGTATGTGTCTTTCCAGACTTCACACATGTTCCAAAGAATATACATATGTCCCTAAGAACCGCGTAGACCCTCGACTCTTGGCATGCCAACTATACCCCTAGCTCTCATGACACATAACATGGGCGTTATCATTTATTTCATTTCAAATATTCATATAAACTTGTAATTCACTTTCACATATCACTTATCACATAGCTTCTTTTCATATGATCACATAGTCACGTAGTTCACTTACACGTAGATCATTTCCATATAATTCACATGCTCATCATATCTTGTTCACATATGATCATATATTTCATATAACAGATAGGAACACTTTCACGTAGCTTATAATCATAGGTTTTGTCTCGTAACATATACTTGTTTTCATATATATATTTCCTATCAATTCTTATACCATCACATAATTCCTTTAACATACCTAACATATCATGTAACATTATAATAGAAATACTTATAGTCACATTGCTTATATCTTAATCTTATGCCTTCTCTTAGACATATATATATATATATATATTCACATGTTCAGGTAATTCACCATTTCATCACATAATTGTGTATTCATATAACTCATTTCATTTCATTTCATATCTATCTATATATATATCCTCAAGATTATCCTAATATAAATCATATATCACTCTTATATTTCGTATTCATCTAGAGCAGACTTATAAACATATCTCACTTCTATTATTTCTCTATATATAATCTAATATGTTTACTTAATTCAATTTCATATAACTCCTATAATCTTCTCATATAACCTCATAAATTTCTATCATACAACCCATGTGTTATAGTTTTATTTAAACCTATGAATCTTTCCCACCTAGCTTATCTTATACGTTCATCTTATCATTTATGTTCAAATCCCCTAGTTAGTGTACTATTCTCACTTCATCCTATAGATCAATATTATCCAGCTTATTTCACTTATCATATAATAATATATTTATATTTTACTATGATCACATAGTTTATATCTCATACTTTGCTTTCTCATGTTCACCTATATCATGTCATATGGCTCATATCTTTCTCATGCAGTCACATAGTTCAGTTTCACATATGTATATATATATATACATTATATAGCACATACTTCTCATAACATTACATTCAAAAGCATGTCAACACATATATTCATGCATACATACAATTCATGTCATTCATATACGTATAATCATATATTCATGCATTCTAACATAGGAAATAGACTTGTCGCAAGTCTTGTTTCCATTTAGCACCATAAACTAACTAATATGCACTCACCTGGCCTCACTAGCCAATTCCAATCTCTTATCTTTCCCTTGATCGATCTTACTTGCCAAACGTTCCGGAATTTCTTTATGCGTAGAATCTACATAAATGTACATTTCGAGACAATCAATAGATACCTACACCTTGTAATTGGATACTATCAATTTAAATGAACTTATTAAATCCATATTCCCAATTTTCCTTTAGGGGAATCGGTTCCCCCCCCCATGGGGGTATCGGTTCCCCTATGACATACTGGAAATTCTTGTTCGTTTGAAGGGGTATCGATTCTCCTTGAATGGGTACCGATTCCCCTTGCCCAGAAATCATATTTTCAACCCGAAAATTACTTCATTTCCTCTCAAACACTTCATATATCATCTCCTTTTCATTCTTAACTCTAGTACACATACTTAAACCAATCTATATTCATTTATTTCATCTTAAACCTCAAAATCCTATATTCCATACGAGATTCAAAAATCATACCAAATTTTCAATGTGTTCTAATTCCAATTCTAACACTTCATACTTCTTAATTAGATTGATGACAAGTCAAATTCATCCATAAAACTTCAACAACCATACCCTATCAAAATTCCATCTTAAAACTCATATTGTAAATTCCTTCATAATTCCTTTATCTTATTGTTTAAATCCTATATAAGCTTTCCTTAAGCTTATTTAATACCCAAAGATTCAAAACCAACTTATAAATTCCAGAAATTAACAGTTAAAAATCAAACTTACCTTAAGTTGAAGCTAAGAGAAGAAGAAGAAGAGAGTAGGAAGAAGGCTTCCAGAACTCTCCCAAAACCCACGTGTATCACTTATATTTAAAGAAAATACAAAATATTCTTTAAGCTGAAAAGACTAAATTGCCCCTTTAATTATCCATCTATGCTATTTAATCCATCATCAAAATTCTTTACTTAAATCCCAAAACTTTTAACTTATTTCAAAATTGAGCACAAAATTTCCCAAAATTTACATTTTAGTCACTGACCTTGCTTTCGGGATGTTACAAATCTCCCCTCCTTATAAGAAAATTCGCCCTCGAATTTTCACTGAACATCTTAGTAAGAACATATCTTCCAATGTTCTTATGTTGCTTCCCTGACTTATTCTTTCTTGTCATCATCGGAAACTTACTTTTCAATCCTTAAGTTTTCCAACTATCTTTTTCGTTTATACATTCATCTTCTGTTGCTTATCATATAAACAATAACCAGTAATACCAATCCATTGTTGTCTTTTCTCTCATTCGACTATGCATTTTTCCTTTGACCTTTCTAAAATTCCATATAATGTCACTCATCACATTGACAGTAACATCCATCTCTATATCATAAATCCCTCTATTTCTTCATAACTCTCTAATTACCTTATAACCATACCAAACTTGTATGTCGTCATCATTTGACCAAAACTCAACTTTAAATCTTCTTCAATGTGATTAAACATATACTTTAAGGAGTCAAACAATATTTTCACATCACCTTGCACACTGGTCTTATTTCCATATCATAATTGTCCTCTGTACTTCCATATTTATCGTATATGATCTTTTAAATCAATCCCTTTCATTTCTTTATTCCTTATTCCTTATACATTAATCATATATTTCCTTTCATGTTCACATACTCTTGTCTTATTACTTATACTCATCTTTATGTACCAATCTTCATTGCATCCTCATTACTTTAATAACCCATTTCTTATACATAACTTCATTCTTTATCATTCTTATACTTGTATTTTTCTTTCTGAAGGTTCCATGCAAATACTTATCTCAGTTTCTACATCATAGCTATCTGCTCAGAATATACAACCATATTCAAATTCACATCATAATCAATTAACTCAATTTTATCTTTTCCTTCAATCTTATAACTCTATCACTTTTACTCTGACAGCTAGTCAATAATATATGTTCAATCTAGGGTACAAACCCTAATCAACCAAACACATACATCCTTTCAAATCGAAATTATCTTAAAAATTCACTTACTCAACTTATCAATTTCACTTCTATTCTCATATATCCTGAAATTTCTTTTGCTCAAACTCAACATTCTGACTTCCTGTGTCTTATAATCTGATCATCGATATACATATTCTCAAACTCTTCTTATCAATCCTCAGCTTTATTTAAATATACAAATTCTTACTTCCTTTTTCCTTTACTATACCACATTTCTATGATCCAATTATGCAACGGTATCCAGATCCATTGCAGATCTGGTTATCATATCCTGACAATATCTTATAATCTTATAATTCCAGTACATTCCCATCGCATATTCTTGTTAGCTAACGCTAACTTTTCCGTCTTAACTGCAAACCCTTATCATATAAACGCTCTGGCTTATACACAATGTTATTTCTTCATTTCGAACTCATAAGCTCTGACATATACATCTTATACGCTTGTCACTGATGCACTTATCCTTGAATTCTTCTATACGTAATCATCACGTCATTAGATCTTTTTAACATTCTTATGGTGACACCCGTTCACCATCTTCTATCTTATTCACATAATAGCAAAACTACTCTACATCGTTTTTCCAATTCCAAACGATGAAAATTTTCTATCATTATTCAGATATGATTTCAGCTTTCTGAAATCAACTTTTGATCTTACTAGGCATTTCCTGAGGTGTCCGATCTTCATCCTGCCTGGCCAGGGCAAGTGAATAGCTATCACAATCAGGAATATCACCTTTCACTTACTTCGAAATTATCACGATCGGATTTCTACTGTATTAAACTATTCTTATTTTATTAGCAAGACAACGTATTCCTTACACTATCAGATCAGAAATTTTTCAATCTATGTTGGCATGTACACCTTTTATGACATTTTGGACTTCGGTTTATGCCGAGAATCGGCTAAACCATAGCTCTGATACAATTAAATGTAACACCCCCAACCCGTATCCGACCCGGATACGAGTCTGAAGTGTCACATTAACTTTTCAAACCTTGACTCTTAAGAAAAATCCCGGGAAATTTAAAACTTTATTAAATCAAAATAAAGACTTTATCAGAGTGCTCGTACTTAATGACTTATTACATGCCAACACTTTATACATAACCAAATACATACTTTGTCAAATATTTCTGATCTGATCTTTTGGTAAGGAAAACTGACCTGTCTTGCTCCGCATCCCTCCTTACTCTTCTCGAAACCTACGTGTGAAACAATCACACGCTAAGTCGAAGACTTAGTGAGGCATAACCACTTATAATGCACTTTAAAACATATATTGATACATGCATGTTCTGTTCTATCATGTTATAGCAATTCCAGGCATTTTTCATATCGTATAAAATCATATCAGATTAATCGCAGTAAATACATACATACACATAATTCATCATTCACAGGTTATCATATAATCACATACTTTTTCAATCAAACACTATACACACAACATCATATCATTTCTATAGCATTTATCATACCACTAACTTATATTTGTTCATATCTCTGGATTAGCCCATGTACATATGTGAGAACTATCGATATGTGAGTCTATAGAGGTTGTGCACTATGCTGTCACCACAGCTCGTATAAATGCACCGAAGTGCCCCGTAGAATTGCACCGTAGTGCCATATAATGATGTCCATAAGGACCACATAGAATTCTTTAAGAATCATATACATATGCTAGGGATCAAGTATGTGTCTTTCCAGACTTCACACATGTTCCAAAGAATATACATATGTCCCTAAGAACCGCGTAGACTTGCACCGTAGTGCCATATAATAATGTCCATAAGGACCACATAGAATTCTTTAAGAATCATATACATATGCTAGGGATCAAGTATGTGTCTTTCCAGACTTCACACATGTTCCAAAGAATATACATATGTCCCTAAGAACCGCGTAGACCCTCGACTCTTGGCATGCCAACTATACCCCTAGCTCTCATGACACATAACATGGGTGTTATCATTTATTTCATTTCAAATATTCATATAAACTTGTAATTCACTTTCACATATCACTTATCACATAGCTTCTTTTCATATGATCACATAGTCACGTAGTTCACTTACACGTAGATCATTTCCATATAATTCACATGCTCATCATATCTTGTTCACATATGATCATATATTTCATATAACAGATAGGAACACTTTCACGTAGCTTATAATCATAGGTTTTGTCTCGTAACATATACTTGTTTTCATATATATATTTCCTATCAATTCTTATACCATCACATAATTCCTTTAACATACCTAACATATCATGTAACATTATAATAGAAATACTTATAGTCACATTGCTTATATCTTAATCTTATGCCTTCTCTTAGACATATATATATATATATATTCACATGTTCAGGTAATTCACCATTTCATCACATAATTGTGTATTCATATAACTCATTTCATTTCATTTCATATCTATCTATATATATATATCCTCAAGATTATCCTAATATAAATCATATATCACTCTTATATTTCGTATTCATCTAGAGCAGACTTATAAACATATCTCACTTCTATTATTTCTCTATATATAATCTAATATGTTTACTTAATTCAATTTCATATAACTCCTATAATCTTCTCATATAACCTCATAAATTTCTATCATACAACCCATGTTATAGTTTTATTTAAACCTATGAATCTTTCCCACCTAGCTTATCTTATACGTTCATCTTATCATTTATGTTCAAATCCCCTAGTTAGTGTACTATTCTCACTTCATCCTATAGATCAATATTATCCAGCTTATTTCACTTATCATATAATAATATATTTATATTTTACTATGATCACATAGTTTATATCTCATACTTTGCTTTCTCATGTTCACCTATATCATGTCATATGGCTCATATCTTTCTCATGCAGTCACATAGTTCAGTTTCACATATGTATATATATATACATTATATAGCACATACTTCTCATAACATTACATTCAAAAGCATGTCAACACATATATTCATGCATACATACAATTCATGTCATTCATATACGTATAATCATATATTCATGCATTCTAACACAGGAAATAGACTTGTCGCAAGTCTTGTTTCCATTTAGCACCATAAACTAACTAATATGCACTCACCTGGCCTCACTAGCCAATTCCAATCTCTTATTTTTCCCTTGATCGATCTTACTTGCCAAACGTTCCGGAATTTCTTTATGCGTAGAATCTACATAAATGTACATTTCGAGACAATCAATAGATACCTACACCTTGTAATTGGATACTATCAATTTAAATGAACTTATTAAATCCATATTCCCAATTTTCCTTTAGGGGAATCGGTTCCCCCCCATGGGGGTATCGGTTCCCCTATGACATACTGGAAATTCTTGTTCGTTTGAAGGGGTATCGGTTCCCCTTGAATGTGTACCGATTCCCCTTGCCCAGAAATCATATTTTCAACCCGAAAATTACTTCATTTCCTCTCAAACACTTCATATATCATCTCCTTTTCATTCTTAACTCTAGTACACATACTTAAACCAATCTATATTCATTTATTTCATCTTAAACCTCAAAATCCTATATTCCATACGAGATTCAAAAATCATACCAAATTTTCAATGTGTTCTAATTCCAATTCTAACACTTCATACTTCTTAATTAGATTGATGACAAGTCAAATTCATCCATAAAACTTCAACAACCATACCCTATCAAAATTCCATCTTAAAACTCATATTGTAAATTCCTTCATAATTCCTTTATCTTATTGTTTAAATCCTATATAAGCTTTCCTTAAGCTTATTTAATACCCAAAGATTCAAAACCAACTTATAAATTCCAGAAATTAACAGTTAAAAATCAAACTTACCTTAAGTTGAAGCTACGAGAAGAAGAAGAAGAGAGTAGGAAGAAGGCTTCCAGAACTCTCCCAAAACCCACGTGTATCACTTATATTTAAAGAAAATACAAAATATTCTTTAAGCTGAAAAGACTAAATTGCCCCTTTAATTATCCATCTATGCTATTTAATCCATCATCAAAATTCTTTACTTAAATCCCAAAACTTTTAACTTATTTCAAAATTGAGCACAAAATTTCCCAAAATTTACATTTTAGTCACTGACCTTGCTTTCGGGATGTTACATGTTGCCGGATGGGGAAGGATGTAGGAACGGATGTCGCCGGAGAGAGTGATAGATGGAGATGGAATGAGTTGCGATTTAGGGATTTAGGTTATGAGTTGTTGCTTCTGCGTAGATATATACACAAAAAATTTGTGTTGCGAAACTAAAATCTATTGCGAACTTTGAAAATCGCATTGCGATTTTGTATTATCTCGTTACGAAAGTAAGTATCGCGTTGCGATTTTCCTAATTCGCAATGCGAATAAGTAAATCGCAATGCGAATTTGGAAAATCGCAATGCGATACTGACTATTGCAACGAGATAATACAAAAACGCAACGCGATTCTGACTTTCGCAACGAGATTCTGAAAATCGCAATCATCTTCAAAATCCCAATCACAACCGACTTTACCTTTTGAGACTGTTAACTTAGGTGATTTTTAAATGCAAACGTTGTATTATGTGTATTTTATGTGTGCACTTTTAACATTTTCAGTTAGGCATGTATTAGTAACTTGAGTATGAATATTGCTATGATCTGTTCAGTTTTATCACTTATTAGACATTCATTTGACTATCGCAACGGGGAAATCGCAACGCGAAAATTGCTATCGCAATGCGAAATGAAAAATCGCAAAGCGAAAATGGCTATCGCAACTAGAAAAACGCAATGCGAAATGAAAATCGCATTGCGATTTTCTCGTTGCGATTTTCATTTCGCATTGCGATTTTCTCGTTGCGATAGTCAGTTTCGTGTTGCGATAGTCTGTTTTGCCTTCAACATAATGCAGATTGAAAATCAACAAATCAACTATTACATTTCAATCAATTAAAGAAGCACAAATAAGAATTATGTACACACCAATTAAACAAATCAACATTTACAAATCATTTTTTACAAATCAATTAAACAATCAAAAAATAATAATAATTCTTATTTCCTCATCAATTATTGAATCAATGAATCAACTTTTGCACCCGTACATCCATTTCACGCAGCTCACTTAAGGATTAACCTGCAAAAACCAAACATTTGCTCAACCAAGACTTCCTACACATCTAAAACCTACAAACAGCAAATTATTGAATTATAGGTACTTAACCAAACATTTTTAAACCAAAAGGAGTATATATGTTAACAAAACTTGCATTTGACTTACCAATTAACAATGGATACTTTCATAACGCGGATGCAGGTAGGCAGCGTCTAGAATATATCGCTCTAGCCATATAATGCCGAAACCACAAGCCTACTGCAGCTCTATCTCTATCAGTAGGAGGTAGAAACTCTATGCTTCCCGTCGTCAAACGCGCCAAGCACATGTATACGAGAGGACCACAATCCCCTCTGGCTCCCGGCGATTGTTGTGGCACGGTCTCGTCTCTGACAACTGTGACATTGAACTTCTTTGGCTTCTTGTGTCCAGAATGAGTCCAATAATTAATCTCATCCAAGAATTTAGCCAAATGAGAGCTCCATCCCTTGATAATATCTCTCAAATCAGACAGTGATATGAAATTTATCATGCTGTCATATACTATTATCTTCAGGGATGGGAGCTGAAGTTGGACGAGAAGTCAATGACGACGTTCCAAAACAGGGATAAACACCTGCAATCATAAGTAATAATTCATTTATTTGCGCACTTATTTATGAACACCTTTAAAAAATTTAAAAAATAAACACTAACATTATCGACATCCCACCATGCATGATAAAGTTTAGCTTGTCCGTTGCCCAACAAAAATGATTCATCCCGTTGATTCTTCAAGTGAACTGCGTGAAAAGTCGCCGGCATTATTGTATATCACGAATTTTTTTTATTTTTCCTAAGCTTCCTTATTATTAGAAGACGTGACACCCACGCATCGATATGCTGTTTTACAAAAAAAAGACATATATTAGTGAATTACATTAATTTTTAAAAAAATTAATCAAAATCATATATAAGTCAAATATAAGACTTACCTCCCCATCGAAATAGCCACTGTCTTCAACCCCTAATAACACACCCCACCAAGACCGATTAAGCAACAAATACATCTCATCGTTGAGTTTGCTTATGTCAGTGTAACACCCTTGGCTCCGCTCATGTAGATAAAAATCAACTGCGGTCTTAGCCCAAAGGGTATTATCCAGAATTGTTTCCGGTAGTTGTCTCCTCTCCACTTCAGATACCGGAAGGGTACTAGCTGGTAACTCATACGAGAGCTAACTCTCATCCATAATGTTCGGCAACGGTGGGGGTTTCTCAATAATTCGATATATTACCCCATGTGAATCGGGCTCTGGAATGGTGGGAGGGACCTCTTCAACGATGACAGTGGCCTATTGAACGGTGGGGGGACTCTTGAGGGATGATAGGGGCCTCTTGAACGATTTGAGGGGACTCTTGAGGAATGACAGGTGAGTCGGGCTTCTTCTTGCGGAGTCTTCGCACCATTGGGGTGAACGGAGACGTAATAGCACGTGCACGCCGTCTGATGCGTGAACTCCGTCGTGCAAGGAAAACCTGACGTAAAGCATCCACCTTATCGGGCCGCTAAAAAAAATTAATACATAAATCAGTAAATAAACAGACATGATATTAAACAAAGACAAATATGTTTCAAACTTGCATTGTATTCACCCAAGTCATTATTCTATCATAGTTCACAAAATGCATCAGATAACATTCCAGAAGTAAGCACTTATATAAACATTTAAAAGGACAACATATATAAACATTCAAGAAGAAGAATAGTTTACTTTCGCAACACGAAACTTACTTTCGCAACGCGAAAATGACTATCGCAACGCGGAAATGACTATCGCAAAGCGGAAATGGCTATCGCAATGCGAAATGAAAATCGCAACGACAAAATCGCAACGCGAAACACAAATCGCATTACGATTTTCATTTCGCGTTGCGATTTTGTCGTTGCGATTTTCATTTCGCATTGCGATAGCCATTTCCGCGTTGCGATAGTCATTTTCGTGTTGCGAAAGTAAACTATTCTTCTTCTGCAAATTGAAACTTGAATGGATTGCATTACTTCAACCAAAAGACAAAAACAAAATCAAAATCAAAAACAAATACTAACAAAAACAATATAGCAGTATTGGCAGCAACCGAATGAATTTATTAAGCAATCTAAGTGAAATGGTTAATCTAAGTGAAATTACGAGTAAATTTATCATCAAGTTAAATATGAAAAATCTTAAACTTACCTCGTTGCATAGAGTATGAACCTCATTCTGCAACGATGCTACCATCTCACGTAGAGCGGCTACCACACCGCGTAAAGTAGACACCTCAACACGCCATGCATCATCGTCTTTGCGTAAAGTACCGACCTCCTCACGCAAGGCATTGACCTCATCACGTAACTCTCCTAACTCATCTCGTGGAGGTGGAGGTGGAGAACAGGGAGATAAACGTCGTGGCATCTTTGCCGGTCGCCTATCTTGCGGTGATAGTGGAGAAGAGGCTCGATGATGTGATAGAATAGGTGATGGCTGTCGTTGTGGAGGTGTATAGTCGGGTCGATCAGGTGATGGCTCTGGGTGAGGTGATAGCTCTGGGTGAGGTGATGGCTCCCGAAGTGGAGGCTGCTCATCATCCGTGCCATCAAAAAAACGCTTACTAGCTTGCCACCAATCAGTGGCAAGCTCAGCTTCCGTGGGTGTCAGCCTCTGTAATGGAGTGTTGGCCTCCTAACAATATAAAAGCTCAAACAAAGTTAAATGTGTACTAGTAATAACTTGTTTATAAACATATGGTAGTATTTATGTTAACTTACATTATTTATTGTCGTATACCGTAGTAAATCTTCCCATTGCAAGGTCCGTTTCCTCTTCCAGGAAATAGCCCTGGGAATATCATTTGAAGTTTTTATTGCATATGTCTTCATGGCGGGAAAGGCCTCAAATATCCAAATCTACAAACAATATAATAACAAACATTAGTAATTGTTAAATAATTACTTATAATTTTGAAAACATTATATAAAAATTCTTACCTTAAAGGCCCAAATAAAGCATGTCAAAGTGTATTTGGAACCATCGCCATGCAAACTTTTTCGATCATCCAAGGCAGACGATAACTTATTCCATGTAGCTTTCCATAAATACGATCCCCATGGAAACAGGTTCCACGCATTTAGGTCTTCTACCAATTTGATTAGATCATTCGGAATAGGTTGTCTGGCCTCTCTGCCTAAAAAGCCGGCATGCAAAAGTATTAGAAGGAATACTCGGACAACATCGACGTCATCCATCCGAGTAAAACCATCTTTCTTATTCAATAATATCGTCAGGTCTTCCACGTGTAGATTCGGCCTCTCCAGCTCAGGAAAAACCCGGGATAACCATGATGGGCGGGTAATGTGTCTAGTGTACCGACCTACATCATCGTGTCCGAAGCGTAGACCGGTGATTAAGCAAAACTCCTCTCGCCCAAAACACGTATACGCCGGTGGAAAATCAAACCATATCTCTTCATCACGACGTTGTATAGTATCTGGTAGATCCCTAGTCATGGTTTGAAGAAACAGGTGTGTCAACATCGCATCTCCACCGGGATGTTGTACTTTCAGTCATGGCCCGAAGCAAGTATCCTCAAACATTTTTCTTTGTGCAGGTGAAAGCTTCGACGCAATTGTTTTGGCCAGGCTGACTTTATTTCTTAAGGTCAATTGAGCCGAATAAAAGTTCTACAAAAACAATAAACATACTAAGTTAGATATACAAAAAACTACACTGTGAAGATATACCAAAAACAATAATAAACATAAAAGAGTAGTAGTTTATTCTTCAAACTTAAATTTGTAACACTGTGAATTTCTTATTTGTCTTTGTTTTTTTGTTGAAGTAATGCAATTCATTCAAGTTTCAATTTACAGAAGAATAATAGTTTCTGAAAATGAAAATCGCAACACGAAAATGAAAATCGCAACGCGAATTTGACTATCGCAACGAGAGAATAAAATTGCGTTGCGATTTTGTCGTTGCGATTTTCATTTCGCGTTGCGATTCTCGGTTGATTTAATAAGCAATCTAAGTGAAATGGTTAATCTATTATTGAAATTACCAGTAAACTTATCATCAATTTCAATATGAAAAACCTAATAATAATGCAAAAATTTCAAAAAAGAAAATAATTAAAAAAACTAACCATCGGTGGTTGATTTGGTTGATTTTCCATTTCTGATTGTGAGGGTGGCTTTGAGAGATGGAGATAGACGGATTTCGCCGGAGATGGGGACGGATTTCGTCGAAGATGGCTGAGAGAGTGAGAGATGGAGATGGGACTGAGTTGTGATTTTAGGTTTTAGGTTATGAGTTGCGATTACGGGATATACTGTGGACGGTTCAGTGTTCCAATATATTAATATTCGTGTTTGGAATTTGAAAATAAAATACGCTTTGCGATACTAATGGCGCTTTGAAAATCGCATTGCGATTATGTATTATCTCGTTGCGAAAGGCAGTATTGAGTTGCGAAATTAAGTATCGAGTTGCGAAAGTCAGTATCGCGTTGCGATTTTGTATTATCGCGTTGCGATAGTCAGTACCGAGTTGCGATTTTCCAAATTCGCATTGCGATAGTCAGTATCGCATTGCGATTTTCCAAATTCGCATTGCGATTTTCCAAATTCGCATTGCGATTTACTTATTCGCATTGCGAATTGGGAAAATCGCAACGCGAAATTGGAAAATCGCATTGCGATAGTCATAATCGCGTTGCGAATCTGGAAACTGATTTGTGATAATGGAGATCGCGTTACGAATTAGCGATCGCATTGCGATTTTGTTGGTCATTTTGGCAAATCCGGAAAAAGTTGGTTAAAATCGTATATTATATGAGATTTTTGGTCACTGAGATTATTTTCTCTAATTAATATGGTAATAAACTGTTCGGGAATATCTGCTCTTGGGCTTTTCTCTATTTGTTGGGCCGAAATTCTGTAGAAATATAAAGTGGACGAGTGAAATCGATATGCTAACAATATGTATTCATGTATACAAATTCATTATTGAAATTTTTATTTGTAATGTTAAAAGATTATTGCATTTTATTATCTAAAAGATCCCAAGTAAAATGCGTGTAATAGATGTTCAATCATATCGAGAGGCGTAAAAAATGTTATCCTTGGACCACAGGACAACGATAGTTGTAATAGCTCACGCATGACTCATCGGCTGATGTCAAATTGTCCCACAATTGATGTAAACCTTTCTTATTTAAGCCAAACTATGAAGAATCTTAAACCTTAGAGAGATTCCATAGAACTGCAAGTACGGCTGGTTTCAGACCTTAAAATGGCTCCGTTCCGAGCCAATCACCGGAAACTCCGGTAGCTCTCGAGGTCTCCACGAAACCGAAGAAGAATAAGTTCGCCTTGGCTTGTGCTATGCTTGCTTCCTTAACTTCCATGTTACTCGGTTATGGTAAGAAAAGAGTTTCATTCATGAGCTTGGGAACGTTTTGGCGACGATTTTAGTCTAAATATGTATATGTTTCTTTGCATGAAAATAAACGTAGGAGGGATGAGTGGAGCTATAATGTTCATTAGAGAAGATTTGAGAATCAGCGACGTTCAGATCGAAATCAT
The DNA here is from genome assembly GCF_006381635.1 of Hibiscus syriacus. NCBI lineage: Eukaryota > Viridiplantae > Streptophyta > Magnoliopsida > Malvales > Malvaceae > Hibiscus > Hibiscus syriacus. Next base: position 49,479 of record NW_024062724.1, on the reverse strand, counting down.
CGTCGGTGTACTCAACTTGAACTGCCTAGTTGGCTCGATCGTTGCCGGAAAAGTTGCAGACTGGATTAGTCGCCGAAATACCAAGGTGTTGGCTAATGCCATTATCTTTGTCGGATCTCTCTTCATGGGCTTCTCCGTCAACTACACTTTCCTTATGGTCGGATGTTTCATCGCCGGTATCGGCGTCGGCTTTGCCATTATGAGTGCTATTCTTTATAATGCTGAAATCTCCCCTGCTTCATCTCGTGGTTTTCTCACCTCGTTCCCTGAGGTAATTTAATCAATAAATCATATCGTATTCGACTTATATACCATAAAGATGGTAATTGAGATTTTCTTGTACGTCTAACATCTTTTTACGTATACATGTATGTAGGTGTGTATCAATGTTGGGATACTATTCGGATATGTTCCGAACTATGCATTTTCGAAGCTGCCGTTAAGCATAGGATGGCGGTTGATGCTCGGCATCGGAGCCATCCCTTCCGTTTTCTTAGTTTTTGCAGTCTTGGCGATGCCGGAGTCGCCGCGTTGGTTGGTCGTGCAAGGTCGACTCAGTGAAGCCAAGATTATGCTTGAGAAAACTCTGGACACGAAAGAGGAAGCTCAGCTTCGACTAAACGACATCAAAGAAGCTGCCGGAATCACCCAAGATTACGTCGGCGACGACGACGTCGTCCCGAAGAAAGCTCATGGAAAAGGGGTGTGGAGAGAATTATTTTTACATCCCACGCCCGCCGTTAAGCATGTCTTGATTTGCGCAGTCGGGATTCATTTCTTCCAACAAGCCTCCGGAGTCGACGCCGTCGTTTTGTACAGTCCAAGGATTTTCGAAAAAGCGGGGATCACATCGTCGAACGAGAAGCTACTCATGACGGTAGCCGTCGGATTTTGCAAGACAGTCTTCATCTTGGTAGCCACGTTTTTGCTCGACAAAGTCGGACGTCGATCTTTGCTCCTGTTCAGCATCGGAGGCATGGTGGCGTCGCTTACGACGCTCGGGTTTTCCCTAACGATCATCAACCATTCAGATTCAAAACTCACATGGGCAATCGCTTTGCGCATAACCATGGTTTTAGCTTACGTGGCATTCTTCTCCATCGGAATGGGTCCCATCACCGGAGTTTACATGTCGGATATCTTCCCGCTGAGGCTGCGCGCGCAGGGCGTGAGCATGGGAGTGGCGGTGAACAGGGTGACGAGCGACTCAGTCATATCGATGACTTTTATTTCGTTATACGAAGCCATAACCATCGGCGGTGCTTTCTGCTTGTTCGCCAGCATCGCCTCCGTCGGATGGGTGTTTTTCTACTTGTGTATGCCGGAGACAAGAGGAAAAACGTTGGAGGAAACCAAAAAGCTTTTCGGTAAACTGGTAGGTTGGAGGGAGGTAACTAGGAAGATGAAGTCAACAGTACTGGTGGAACCACTAACGGTCACATTCCATTAGTAAAACCCTAATACTTCCATTTACTGATATATCTTGCATTAAATGAATACAATGTAACGAAAGTCTCAAATATGGTCATAAAAGTTCATTGTACAAAAGGTTTGGGGTAATTAGAGTTTTGTAATTTTGATTTTTTATTTTAAAATAAAATATATCTATACATTTAATTAAAAATTAAAAAAAGACATTTATAACTCGACTAAAAATTTATATGGGCAGAGTTAGTATGTATTGAGGGATGATTATATAGTAGTATTTGTTTTAAATATCTTTGAGTATTTGAAAATAAATACTCAATCACTCTGTTGTAGTTAATGAAACTCGATAAATTGATTCTATGACGATGAATCTATCCAAGTTTGCAATTTGGTTAGGAAAAAGACCAAAATGATCACAACTACAATTTGAAGCCATTAAAAAAAACAGCGGAGGTCTACATTAAATTTGGACATTATATTGTTGTTATTACATGCAACACTCTCCCAAGTCCAAGAAGAAGAGTCTTTGCCGTTGAATTTTACATGCCGTGGCGTGTAGTAAACATAAGAACCATAGCCATTAAACGTTGTTGGAAGAGCTTTTTGATTGAAAAAAAAAAACATAGCCACACACATTCATGTTGTGCTTCAAAATAGAGAAGAGACAGAATAACACATGCTGCCTCAATTGGGTTGATTGTCCCATCTCCATGCAATATGATCTCATGCATGGTCTAAGATTTCTTATCCCTTTAACCTTACACCTGTCAATTTTGAGTTTTATAATTATGAATTTTTTAATAAACAACTCGTAGAGTACCTCAACTATCATTTTCATTCTATTTTAATTGTTCAATTTTTTTTTTGTTTTAAAATCATACTACATTTTGGTTTTATTTCAATTAATCACCGTTAAAAAATTAATGATGACGTTGATCTGTTACCATAAGATAATGTCATATCATACTTTTTTTAAAATATAACATCAATAATTTTGTTAATTTTTTGTTCGTGGATGGCAAAATGAAATTAAAACGTAAATTTAAATATGATTTTGAAAAAAAAATAATTAGGTGACCAATACAAAATAAAAATGATAGTTGAGATACTAAACGTGTAATTTATCATATCTTTTTTTTATTTATAATCTATCAATATTTTTTATTGTTATCTTGATTTTAAGGTTTCGCACTGATTAATTAGATCGATCGTATCGCACAACTGATTTTAATGAATGAGCCTTTCAATAAGAATTTATATATACACAAATATTTAAACTTAAATTCTTACTTAAATTATATTAAAGTATTCACCACTTGAATTAACTTGTGAGTTATATATGTGAAATATAAGATGACATTTAATTTCAGCATGCGGTGTTTGAATTGGGGAATGTAGGATTCTCATGGGAATAGAATCCACATTCCCCCGTTTGGTTAGCCCGGGAATCCTATTCCCAGTAATGTAAGATTATCAATAGTAGATTTTTTGGGGTATATTATCGGGAATGTCATTACCTCCCTTTCCTTATGTATTGTTGGATTACCAGCGTTTTGGACTAAAATGCCCTTAAATTTTTATTTTTTTCCAAAAATATCATTATTCTGTCATTGAATAATAAAAATTCTACGAATGTTAAATTACAAATTTATCCTTAAATTATTTTAGATTTACAAAAAAAAATCTATAATTAAAATTTTATATGAAGTTCAAGGGTTAAAATAAAATTTTACCCTTTCATTAAACTTTTTTTATTTTTATTTTTGTAAAAAATATATAAATATTATGAATTTAATTTTTTTTTAAAGAAAATATATAAATATTTTCCAACTTGTAATATTATACAAATATATAATAAGGACAATTTGGTCAAATATACATTCCAATAATCTTTTATTTCTTTAACCAAACACGGTAATCTTACATTCTTGCTAAGCCAACCAAACACAAAATAAAACATATACATTAATCCTATTCCCTGGTAATCTTACATTCTCACTGCTAATCTTACATTCCGTGAACCAAACGCACCCTAAGAGTATTTCTCAAAATAATAGTCAATCATTTAATATTTATTAGAAAAACTATAATATATGGTTGGAGTTATAATCATAATTTGAATAATAAAATCTATAATTATTAAAAATTATTATCTGAATTTTATTTGGTTTAATAAAAATAATTTATAGTATTATACATATTATTGTTTAAGGTTTAACATTATTACAATTACAATTATGTAACTATGTTTTTTTATTAAATGGAGATAAATACAAGAAATTATCTATTTAATGATAACTCTTAATTTTTTTGATAATGAACTCTTACACTCCTAGTTTTTATGGTGCTCAAACTCGGGTCTTCAAAGAACAACAACAACTCCTTTACCACAGAAGTCACTTGGTTTATGTATGTATTTATGATTTTTAAGTTTGTAATAAAATTTTATACATCATAGTATATAGTAATTTTTACGATTTATCTTATATTTTATTAATGATATAATGAATTTATTTTATATTTTTAGAAAGAAATTTTTGTGTGAATATATATATATTTTATTTTACATTTTTTATTCATCATTCTCTCGATGATTTGATAAATTAAATGATTGACCGAAAATATACAAAATATCAATGGCAGATGTACATTAATCTTAGGGCAGACATATATCCATCCTAAAATTTTATCATATTAAAAATTTAAATTATTAATATATATATACCTATCATTAAAAAAAATTCTAAATCTACCGTTACAAAATATAGTTGTATGCACGCTTGTTTTCTTTGTATGATAATGTTATTGAGAAAATCGCCTCAGTGACCAAAAAAAAGTTATAATATACGATTTTAACCAACTTTTTTTGGATTTGCCAAAATGACCAACAAAATCGCAACGCGAAATAAAAATCGCAACGCGATCCCCAGAATCGCAAATCAATTTCCAAAATCGCAACGCGATTCTTGAAAATCGCGATGCGATAGTACAAATTCGCATTGCGATTTTCAATAATCGCAACGCGAATATGAAAATCGCAACGCGAACACATAAATCGCAACGCGTATCCGTAAATCGCAACGTGTATCCGTAAAATCGCAACGCGTATGGGTAAATCGCAATGCGTATCCGTATATCGCAACGCGTATCCGTAAATCGCAACGATAATACATAAAATCGCAACGCGTATCCGTAAATCGCAACGTGTATCCGTAAATCGCAACGCGTATCCGTAAATCGCAATGCGTATCCGTAAATCGCAACGCGTATCCGTAAATCGCAACGATAATCCGTAAATCGCAACGCGTATCCGTAAATCGCAACGATAATCCGTAAATCGCAACGAGAATCTGTAAATCGCAACGATAATCCGTAAATCGCAACGAGAATCTGTAAATCACAACACTGAAATTTTGGGTATATAACACTGAAATCATAAACTAAATCCCTAAATCGCAACTCATTCCATCTCCATCTATCACTCTCTCCGGCGACATCCGTTCCTATATCCAACGACATCCTTCCCAATCCGGCAACAGGTTTTAGTTTCGCAGCTCGTCTGTTTAGTAAATTAATTTACAACCATGAAATCATCTGATCATGTTTGGATAGATTTGTGTTTTGGAGGGTCATGGGATAATGTTCATGGTGTTTTACAATATATGCCTTTACCCATGAATCTTCAACTAAAATTGTCTTTACAAAAGTTAACTTATGAAACTCTAATGCTACGTGTTTCAAATAAATTGAATTTAGAGCCCCTAAGTGGATTTAGGCTATCTTATCAGAGAAATGGTAAAGTTTATTTGTTAACCGACAATGAAGATGTTGAACGATTCATTGCTTACATTAGTGTTTCACAAGATGATGTTACATTGTATGTTGTTGAACCTAGAAGTAGTATTGTTGGGTCAGTAGCGGGTAGTAATCAACTAAGTTTTTCTCAAAACCCACAACCTTTCTCTAATCCAAATCCCAATCAACTTTCAGCACCAAATTCCGGTTTTCGTATTGACCAGTTAGACGATGATGAGCCAACAGAAAAATTGTAAGTACTAGTCAGTATTCGAAATTTGGTCTTGGTCAATATCCGGACTTTGATATTGGTCAATACACGGATTTTGATGATGTTTCAGAAGAAGAAACAGACCATGTGTGTAATGATTTTAATATTGGTCAATACCCGAATTTTGATGATGAAAACCCGTTGCCGAGGAAGATATTGTTGATGATAATGAGGAGGAAGTTACGACTGTGAATGAACATGTTGAACATCCATTCTGTAATTCATATAATCCTGAAGAAGAAAAAGAAGAAGAAAAAGTCCCCGAAGAAAAGAAAATGCCACGGGAGTATAACTGGAATATGCCAGAATTACTTCAGTTACCGGAAGAAGAGTTGGCAAAGAAAGCAGTTGATTGTTACACAAAAGTTATTCGTGTCAAGAAAGATGATTGTTTTGATACAAAGGAAGACTTGAAGATAGCTTTGTATACAAAATGTGTGGAAGATGGCTATCAACTAAAAGTTAACAAATCAAGCAAAGATCGTTTCGAAACAAGGTGTATGATTGACAAAAACTGTACGTGGCGTATGATTGCAAAGAGAATAAAAGATTGCAAAATGTTTCAAGTTAGGACTTTTATTGATAAACATACATGTTCAAGAACCCAAGTTTTTCCTCACCATAGACAGGCAAACAAAAAGGTGTTGGGTGGTTTTCTGGCTGAGTTAATGTTTTTGAATGGCAGGGTATATCGGGGACATGAAATTATGACTGACATGAATGCTCGGTTCAAGATTAGTATATCATATTCTCAAGCTTGGAGAGCCAAATGTTATGCCTTGGAATTGTTGAGGGGGTCGCCAGAAGCATCGTTTGCCCAACTGCCGGCTTATTGTCACAATTTAAAGCTGAAAAATCCTGGGTCGGTAACTCATATCAAAACAGATAGAGATGGACGCTTTGAGTTGCTGTTTATCGCCATTGGTGCTACGGTTAGTAAATCATATAATTTTGTTGACTCATTTTTGTTAGTTACATGCATTTCACATTTAAATGATTATATTTCTTGTGTATATTATTTTGTAGATTCGTTCGTTTATTACTTGCATGCGCCCAGTTATTATAGTTGACGGAGCACATTTGAAAGGTCGATACCTGGAGTAAACTTATTAGCAGTAGCCATGGATGCTAACAATGGGATATTGCCAATAGCTTACGGGGTTGGCAAATCTGAAACCTCTGATTCATGGACATGGTTTATGGGGCATCTTAGGGATTGCATAGGTCCTATTAGCAATCTGACAATCATATCCGATAGGGCAAACTCAATTGACAACGCTGTTAGAAGGTGTTTCCCAGATGCTTTTCATGGACTTTGTGGTGTTCATTTGTATAGAAATCTAAAATCAAGGTCTGCTGGTATAAAAAAGCACAAATGGACATACTGGAAGGCTGTAAAAGCTTATCGGGAAGTGGATTTCAATAAGCATATAAATTGTTTAAGACGTGTTTTGCCTCAGTGTGCTCAAACACTAGAAGATGTCGGGTTTGAAAGATGGTCAAGAGTACATCAACTTGGAGCAAGATATGGTTTCATGACGTCTAATAGTGCAGAATCAATCAACGCTCTAAGTCGTCATTCCCGGAAATTACCCATTACTATGTTAATGGAGTTTTTTCGAGCCTCTATTCAACAGTGGTACTACAAGAAAAGAAACCATGCAGGTATTATTTCTTTGAATTCGTAACTTATCATATTTATATATTTTACTAAGTATTGTTTATTTAAATTACAGGAACATTGGAACATCGTGTTACACCATGGACTGAAAAAAAGATAACGAAACGTGTTGTGAAGTCAACGTCATGGAGAGTTGAACCATGTTCAAACACTTTGTTTCAAGTACTGGATAATAACTTAAATGGGCTAGTCGATCTAAATGCAAAGACGTGTAGTTGTATGAAATGGCAAACATCTGGTTATCCGTGTGGCCATGTTATAAAAGTTGCTCTTCATTTAAACCAAGATGATTCAAGCGCATACGCTATGGATTGCTACACTACAGAAGTTTATCGACAGACTTATGCCGAGATTGTCTACCCTATTCCACATCCTTCTGAGTGGGACATACCAGATGACTTACAAACAGTTTTGCCACCAGCCATGGACAGAAGGCTACCTGGCCGACCAAAAAGTCACGATCGTATACCGTCTAAGGGTGAAGAGAAGAAGAGATCGACATGTAGTCGGTGCAAGGAAAGTGGTCATACAAGGTTGACATGTGGATCACCAGTGCCATCAAAATCATCTTTTCCTCTACCAAAATATGGATCCTCATCAAAATCCAAAGCTCATATGGTGTCAAGCAAAAGGCACTCATCTTTAAAATCCCAATCACGATTGGCTTCACCTTTTGAGACTGTTAACTTAGGTGATTTTTAAATGCAAACGTTGTATTATGTGGATTTTATGTGTGAACTTTTAACATTTTCAGTTGAATTAATGACTCAGGCCAACCATTTTGACTTAACCAACTCTTGTTATTCAGTTGTTATCACTATTAGGCATGCATTTGACTATCGCAACACGGAAAATACAATCGCAACGCGAAATGAAAATCCCAACATGAAAATCGCAATGCGGAAATGAAAATCGCAACATGAAAATCGCAATGCGGAAATGAAAATCGCAACGAGAGAATCGCAATGCGAAATGAAAATCCCAACATGAAAATCGCAATGCGGAAATGAAAATCGCAACGAGAGAATCGCAATGCGAAATGAAAATCGCAATGCGAAATGAAAATCGCAACGAGAGAATCGCAATGCGAAATGAAAATCGCAATGCGAAATGAAAATCGCAATGCGAAATGGAAATCGCAATGCGAAATGGAAATCGCAATGCGAAATGAAAATCGCAATGCGAAATGAAAATCGCAACGAAAGAATCGCAATGCGAAATGAAAATCGCAATGCGAAATGAAAATCGCAACGAGATAATCGCAATGCGAAATTATAAACGCATTGCGATTCTCTCGTTGCGATTTTCATTTCGCATTGCGATTCTCTCGTTGTGATTTTCATTTCGCATTGCGATAGTCATTTTTGCCTTCAACATAATGCAGATTGAAATCAACAAAATCAACCATTACATTTCAATCAATTAAACAAGCACAAATAAGAATTATGTTCGCATCAATTACACAAATCAACTTTTACAAATCATCTTTTACAAATCAATTAAACAATCAAAAAATAAGCAATAATTCTTATTTCCGATCATCTACTATTGAATCAACTTTTACAAATCAATTAAACAATCAAAAAACAATCAATTAAACTATTGAATCAACTTTTGCAGCTCGACATCATTTTCACGCAGTTCACTTCTGAGATTAACCTGCAGAAACCAAACATTTGTTCAGACAACACTTTCTACAAATTATTGAATTCTAGTTACTTAACCAAACATTTTCAAACCAAAAGTATATAAACTTACCAATTGTTTATGGACATTTTATAACGCGGATGCAGGTAGGCAGCGTCTCGTATATATCGATTTAGCCATATAATGCCGAAACCACACGCCTACTGCAGCTTTATCTCTATCGGTGGGAGGTAGATACTTGATGCTTCCCGTCGTCAAACGCTCCAACGCCAAGCATACGAGAGGACCACAATCTCCTCTGGCTCGCTCGTTTGTTGTGGCGCGGTCTCGTCTCTAATAACTGTAATATTGAGCTTCTTTGGCTTCTTGTTTCCAGAACGAGTCCAATAATTGATCGCATCCAAGAATTTAGCCAAATGAGAGCTCCATCCCTTAATAACATCTCTTAAATCAGCCAATGATATGTAATTTATCATGCTGTCATACACTATTGTCTTAAGGGATGGGAGCTGAAGCTCGACGAGAATCCAATGTTTACGTTCCAAAACAGGGATAAACACCTGCAATCATAAGTAATAATTCATTCATTTGCGCACTTATTTCATAAAACCTTTAAACTCAATCTAAAATAAATACTAACCTTATCGACCTCCCACCATGCAGGATAAAGTTTAGCTTGTCCATTGCCCAAATCAAATGATTCATCTCGTGCATTCTTCAAGTGAACGGCGTGAAAAGACGTCGGCATTATTGTATATCGTATATTTTTATTTTTCTTAAGTTTTCTTATTATTAGAAGACGTGTCACCCACGCATCGATATGCTGTTTTACAAAAAAAGACATATATTAGTGACTTACATAAATTTAAAAAAAAAATTAATCAAATTGAAATATAAGAAAAATATAAGACTTACCCCCCCATCGAAATAGCCATTGTCTTCGACCCCTAATAATACGCCCCACCAAGGCCGTTCAAGCAACAAAAAGATATCATCGGTGAGCTTGCATATGTCAGTGAAACACCCCTTGCTCCGCTCATGTAGATAAAAATCAACTGCAGTCTTAGCCCAAAGGGTGTTATCCAAAATTGTGTCCGGTAGTTGTTCCCTCTCCTCTTCAGATACCGGTATGGTACTGGCCGGTAACTCATACGAGAGCCAACTTGAATCCATCATGTCCGGCACGACAGAGGGTTTCTCAAGAAGCCTACATATGACGCCATGTGAATCGGGCTCTTGAATGGTGGGAGGGACCTCTTCAATGATGACAGTGGCCTCTTGAACGGTGGGAGGGGACTCTCGAGGAATGATATGGGGGGCCTCTTCAACGATAGGAGTGGACTCTTGAGGGATGACAGGCGAGTCGGGCTTCTTCTTGCGGTGTCTTCGCACTATTGGGGTGTACGGAGACTTAATAGCACGTGCACGCTGTCTGATGCGTGAACTCCGTCGTGCAAGCATAACCCGACGTAAAGCATCCACTCTATCGGGCCGCTAAATAATTAAATACAAAAATCAGTAAATAAACAGACATGATATTTAAACAGTGAAAACAAAGACAAATATGTTTCAAACTGCATTGTATTCACCCAAGTCATTATTCTATCATAGTTCACAAAATGCATCAGATAACAAAGAAAAATATGTTTCAAACTAATACCCTGAAGTTAGTATTTGTTTTGTCTATTGGTTGAAGTAAATTTATCCATTCAAGTTTCAATTTGCAGAAGAAGAAATAGTTTACTTTCGCAACACGAAACTTAAAATCGCAACGCGAAACCAAAATCGCAACGCGAAATGAAAATCGCAACGACAGAATCGCAATGCGAAACCAAAATCGCAACGAAAGAATCGCAACGCGAAATGAAAATCGCAATGCGATTTTGGTTTCGCGTTGCGATCTTGTCGTTGCGATTTTGGTTTCGCGTTGCGATTTTAAGTTTCGTGTTGCGAAAGTAAACTATTTCTTCTTCTGCAAATTGAAACTTGAATGGATAAATTTACTTTCAACCAAAAGACAAAACAAAGACAAATACTATTCACAGTGTTAAAGAATACACAGTTTAGCAGAATTGGCAGCAACCGAACAAATTTACTTTCAACCAAAAGACAAAACAAAGACAAATATATTTCACAGTGTTAAAGAATACACAGTTTAGCAGAATTGGCAGCAACCGAACAAATTTACTTTCAACCAAAAGACAAAACAAAGACAAATATATTTCACAGTGTTAAAGAATACACAGTTTAGCAGAATTGGCAGCAACCGAACAAATTTACTTTCAACCAAAAGACAAAACAAAGACAAATACTATTTCACAGTGTTAAAGAATACACAGTTTAGCAGAATTGGCAGCAACCGAATAAATTTACTAAGCAATCTAAGTGAAATGGCTAATCTAAGTGAAATTACGAGTAAATTTATCATTAAGTTAAATATGGAAAATCTTAAACTTACCTCGTTGCGTAGAGTATGAACCTCATTCTGCAACGATACTATCATCTCACGTAGAGCGGCAACCTCACCACGTAAAGTTGACACCTCCACACGCCATGCACCATCGTTATCGCGTAGAGTACCGATCTCCTCACGCAAGGCATTGACCTCATCACGTAACTCCCTTGACTCATCCCGTTGAGGTGGAGGTGGAGAACAGGGAGATAGGAGTCGTGGCATCTTTGCCGGTCGCCTATCATGAGGTGATGGTGGAGAAGAGGCTCGATGATGTGACGGGATAGGTGATGGCTCTCGTTCTAGAGGTGTATAGTCGTCACGATCGGGTGATGGCTCTAGGTGAGGTGATGGCTCTCGAATTGGAGGAAGTGGATGCTGCTCATCATCCGTGCCATCAAAAAAACTCTGACTAGCTTGCCACCAATCAGTGGCAAGCTCTTCCTCCGTGGGTGACAGTCTTGTAATGGAATGTTGGCCTCCTAAAATATAAACTCAAACAAAGTTAAACGTCTACTATTAATAACTTGTTTATATATTATATGAAAGTATTTGTGTTAACTTACATTATTTATTGTGGCATATGGTATTAAGTCTTCCCAATCCAACAGAGTTTTCCTCTTCCAGGAAATAGCCCTGGGAATATCATTTGACGTTTTTATTGCATATGTACGCATGCTGGGGAAAGCCTCGAATATCCAAATCTACAAACAATATAATAACAAAATTAGTAATTGTTAAATAATTAATTATAATTTTAGAAACATTATATAGAAATTCTTACCTTAAAGGCCCAAACAAAGCCTGACAAAGTGTATTTAGACCCATCGCCCCGCAAACTTTTGCGGTCATCAAAGGCAGACGACAACTTAGTCCAGGTAGCTTTCCATATATACGAACCCCACGGAAACAGATTCCATGCATTCAGGTCCTCTACCAATATTATTAGCTCCCGATGAATAGGTTGTCTGGCCTCTCTGCCTAAAAAGCCGGCATACACAAGTAGTAGAAGGCATACTCGGACAACATCGACGTCTTCCATCCGAGTGAAACCAGCTTTCTTATTAAATAATTTCTTCAGGTCGTCGACATGTAGGTTCGGCTTCTCCATTGACTCATCCGGAAAAACCCGGGATAACCATGATGGGCGGGCGATATGACGAGTGTACCGGCCTACATCATCGTGTCCGAATCGTAGACCAGTGATTAAGCAGAACTCCTTCCGCCCAAAGCAAGTATACGCTGGTGGAAAATGAAACCATATCTCTTCCTCACCACGTTGTATACTGTCGGGTAGATTTGATGTCATGGTCTGAAGCCACAAATGGGTCAAATTAGCATCTCCACCCGGATGCTGTACTCTCAGCCATGGCCCGAAGCAGGTTTCCTCAAACAATTGTCTTTGAGCAGGTGAAAGCTTCTTTGCAATTGTAGTGGCCAGGCTGACTTTATTTCTCAAGGTCAATTGAGCCGAAAAAAATTTCTACAAAAACAATAAACATACCAAGTTAGATATACCAAAAACTACACTGTGAAGATATACCAAAAACAATAAACATAAAAAGTAGTAGTTTATTCTGAAACTAAAATTTGCAACACTGTTTTGTCTTTTGGTTGAAATGAAAATCGCAACGAGAGAATCGCAACGCGAGATGACAATCGCAACGAGAGAATCGCAACGCGAAATGAAAATCGCAACGAGAGAATCGCAACGCGAAATGAAAATCGCAACGAGAGAATCGCAACGCGAAATGAAAATCGCAATGCGATTTTGGTTTCGCGTTGCGATTTTCATTTCGCGTTGCGATTCTCTCGTTGCGACAGTCATTCTCTCGTTGCGATTTTCATTTATCTCGTTGCGCTCTTCTGCAAATTGAAACTTGAATGGATTGCATTACTTCAACCAAAAGACAGAACAAAGACAAAGACAAATACTAACTTGAAAATCGCAACGAGAGAATAACAACGCGAAATGAAAATCGCAACGAGAGAATCTTAACGCGAAATGAAATCTAAGTGAAATGCTTAATCTATTATTGAAATGACCAGTAAACTTATCATCAGTTTCAATATGAAAAACCTACAATAATGCAAACATTTCAAAATAAAAATAATTAAAAAAACTAACCCTCGGAGGTTGATTTTCCATTTCTGAATATTGTGAGGGATTTCTGACCGTGAATGGTTGTGAGGGATTTCGCCGGAGATGGGGACGGAAATCTTCGGAGATGGGGACGGATTTCTTCGCCGTAGAGAGTGAGAGATGGAGATGGGACTGAGTTGTGATTTTAGGTTTTAGGTTATGAGTTGCGATTACGGGATTTTGTCTTAATATTCTTTTTGTAATTTGAAAATAAAATACGCGTAGCGATTATAATGGCGCTTTAAATATCGCGTTGCGATTTACGGATACGCGTTGCGATTTTATGTATTATCGTTGCGATTTACGGATACGCGTTGCGATATACGGATACGCATTGCGATTTACCCATACGCGTTGCGATTTTACGGATACACGTTGCGATTTACGGATACGCGTTGCGATTTATGTGTTCGCGTTGCGATTTTCATATTCGCGTTGCGATTATTGAAAATCGCAATGCGAATTTGTACTATCGCATCGCGATTTTCAAGAATCGCGTTGCGATTTTGGAAACTGATTTGCGATTCTGGGGATCGCGTTGCGATTTTTATTTCGCGTTGCGATTTTGTTGGTCATTTTGGCAAATCCAAAAAAAGTTGGTTAAAATCGTATATTATAACTTTTTTTTGGTCACTGAGGCGATTTTCTCTAATGTTATTGGTGGTTGGGCAGATATGGATAAAAGTGTAAGTTGGAACGTTCTTTAAGGAACATTATTTTTTTATTAATATAAAATAAATATAACGTAATATCTAATTTAAAATAATTTTTAATTATTTAACATTAAATATTCATAATTTTAACAATATTTATAATTTTCAAAAATTTTAAAAATAACAATAATTTCTTTTGTAACCATTTGTTTCTATTAAAATAACATTGTCTTACACAAAACTATACTACATTACAGTTTCTAACATCTGCTATCGGTAGTTATGTCACCGTTATCTTGTTCCATCTTCCTCTTCCTCTTTAGCTTCTTAGCCTCTTCCCTCCAACCTATCAATTTACCGAAAAGCGCTTCCGTTTCCTCGAGCGTTTTCCCCTGAGTCTCCGGAAAGCAAGAGAAGAAAAAGACAAACGCCACCGTCGCAATCCCGGCGTACAAGAAAAAGGCTCCGCCGATGGTGATCGCCTTGTACAACGATATGAAAGGCATGGAGATCACACCGCTGATCGCCCGGTTAAGTCCGACTCCTATGCTCGCTCCCTGAGCGCGAAGCCTCAACGGGAAGATCTCGGTGCTGTACACCCACGCAATGGGTCCCATCCCGATCGAGAAAACTGACACGGCGGTTAAAACCATGGCTATGCATAGTCCGATGGCCCACGGTACCGTATGGTTAGAGTGGTCGATGATGGTTAACGAGAGTCCGAGTGTGGCCAACGAAACGGCGACGCCGGCGATACTGCTTAAGAGCAAAGGGCGCCGTCCGATTCTGTCGAGTAGAAACGTGGCCACTAAGATGAAGATCGTCTTGCAGAATCCGACGGCGATGGTGGCGAGAAGCTTGTGGTTTGAAAAAGTGATCCCGGCTTTTTCGAAAATCCTCGGACTGTACAGAATGACGGAGTCTAAGCCTATCGCTTGTTGGAAGAAATGGGTTCCAATGGCGCAAATCATCACATGTCTGACCGCCGGCGTGGTGTGGAGAAATAATTCTCTCCACACACCTTCACCGTGGGATTGCTTTTGGACCTGAACGACGTCGTCGGTGCAGTCTTGTGGGATTCCGGCGGCTTCTTTGATATCGCTGAGTCGAAGCTGAGCTTCTTCTTTACTGTCTGATGTTTTGTCGAGAACTCTCTTGGCTTCACCGAGTCGACCTTGCATGATGAGCCAGCGAGGCGACTCGGGCATCGTCAAACCCCCGATAGCCAAGAAAACCGATGGGACAGCGCCGGTGCCGAGCATTACCCTCCACCCTAGGTCGGGCCGGAGCTTCGAAAATGCATAGTTCGAAATATATCCCAGCAATAAGCCGATATTAATGAAAACCTTCACAGATAAACAAAATTACATTAGATTTCACATATGATTGAAAGAAAAGTAGATTTCATCTTTTCAAGGATTAATCGAGACCTCGGGGAATGAAGTGAGGAAGCCACGAGAGGAGGCGGGGGAGAGCTCGGCGGTGTAAACAGGAGCAATCATCATGGCGTAGCCGACACCGATCCCGGCGACGAAACGACCGACCATGAGGAAAGAGTAGTTGGTGGCGAACCCCAAAAGGAAAGCTCCGACGAAGAGGATGGATGCGGCGACGACGATGGTATAGCGGCGGCCAATCCAGTCGGAGGTCCGACCGGCGGCGTACGCTCCGAGGAGGCAATACAAGTTGAGGATTCCGACGAGGATTTCGACTTGAACGTCGCTTATTTTCAGGTCGTCTTTTATGAAAATTATAGCCCCGCTCATCACTCCAATATCTATTCAAACAAAAATATTCATTTTTTTTTCAAACAAGGATGTTAAAATCTTTAAGATCAGACATTAATGGCGGCAAACCAACTCACCGTATCCAAGCAAGATGGAAGCCGAGGAAGCGAGGATGGCACAAGCAAAGGCGAACTTGTTTCTATTAGGTTTCTTTGGAGGCTCAAAATCTGCGGGAGCTTTGCCGTCGAATCGGGACGCCATCAATCACTCTTAATCTTCTAATAGGAAATCAGGGAAATATTGTTGTTTAAAGAATATATTGATATTTGACCAAAGCTTAAATGAGTAAATAATTATAGAATTTAAACTTATAAGCTATGGATTTGTAGTTGAAGAATGTGTATTTTTTAATAACCATGTTATACTCTTTTTTTTAATCTATGTATATATTTAAAATAAAATAATGATTGCATTATTTTTCATAATAGTTTTTAACAATAATCGGATTAAATACCAATTTTTAAATTAAAAAATTATTTTAATTAATTTATAATTACACGTGAAGTCTTTTAAAGTTTTATTTTTTATAAATTAAATTAATGATACTTAGCATTGCTCATCATTAATGGTGCTATTCGAACGTTATAAACTTTTCATATAAAATGTGAATTTATTTAAATTTCAGAATATAGATTATAGTAAAATCATAATAAAAATATTTATAAAAAACACGATAATAGTGATAGACTATAATAATTAAATTGGATTACGTATTGTTTTTAACCAAACATGTCAATGATGGAGTGATATGTTCAACAGGCACAACTAAGTATTCAACCTGTGAAAATATGGGCAGCACTTGTTAATCCATGTTGAATGAGATGCTTTCCTTGGAAACTACACTTATTTGTATTTAAATTAATAAATTTTATGAAATTGAATATAGTATTTAGTTAATGAAAAGATGAATTTTATTTAATAGGTATAATGTCCAAAAAAGTCGCATACTTGGAGTAGTGAAATTTATCTCCTATGGTTAAGTCCAACGCACGTGCCATTGAAATTTGCGTACACTGCAATAATAATATCTCTGCCGAAAGTGTTGAATGGTCTACTCAAACCATTGTCGCTTTCCCCGCCATATCTACATAAATATTGTATTTTTATCATTTTCACTTATTATTATAAAACATATAATTATCAAATCAATAATTTCCTTTTAATTAAAAAAAGTCGTTTTCAAAATAATAAAATTTCGACATAAATATAATTTAAATAAAAACTTGAATAAATTACGTATTTGATACTTAATTTTTTTAAAATTAAAACTAACATTTAATTTTTATTTCATTTTAATATCTTGTAGTTAAAATTTAATACATAAACTATCATTTTTGACTTGTTTTAGTACCAAATTTTTTGTTTCAAAATCATATCAAACGTTTATTTTTTGTTTTATTTTAATACCCCATCATTAAAACATAATACGTTTAGGATCTAAACTATCATTTTTGGACCGTTCAAATACTTAAACTTTTAATTTTTTAAATGACATAATGTAACAAAATACTCTTAACGCATTATTATCAAATTTACTCTCTTTTTTTTGACAAATTTGATCACTCAATGATTCATTTTTGGTAAAAAAACATCTTATGTGAATGAAAACCGTTAGTCGACTTACAATCAATATTTTCATATAACATAATAAACTTACATGACTGACTTAAATGACATTATAGATAACGTTAAAATATTACATATGCAAAATGCTGATGTGGCAAAAACACACTCATCAATTTTTAAAGCTAATTTTATATATATTTGTATTTAATATTTTTGGTCCAATGCGATTTTTAAATTTTAACAAGATCTCAAAGAGACTTAGGACACCAAGCGTGGAATTCCATCACCGAACCACCAGGCTAGCTCTTGCATTTGTGATAATCCTTCAAGAAATATACCTTTTTGTCTCTCACACATTTTATCGACCTCCATCTTCGTCATCTCTTCACCTGCAATTGAAACAATGGGTCATGGCTAAGAGCTGAGATTCTTTTTATGCAATGCAGAGTTGAGCTTTGAAAGACCGAACTTTGATTGTTCATGCTACAACCCATCTGCAAGAGTAATTTGTCCAAAAAAAACATAAATAATGGTTTAGATGCTGATACATATAAAATTTCCAAGTAAGCTACTTTTTCTAAATCTGGGAATTACCTGGCGGCAATGAATTAGAAGCGGGCAAAGAGTTTTTCAATTTCGTAGCTTTACTATCAATCTACTCCTCTCGGAATGAAATATTCATCATCAATTCGAACATAAGGCATGTGGGAAATCTGAGACCATTCTCTGCCTCTAACTCTCCTGCACTCTTCTTTTAACAATGGGCATCTCTCAATAACTAACTCCTCAAGCGGAAGGAACAATCCTCCATTGCCATTTACTCAAGAATTGTGTTTTTTCAGAGAGATTTATAGCTAATCAAACTATTAATGTTGTTTAAAACTGTTTTGATTAATGCTCGTACTCGGTGGCAAATTTTAGTGAAGCACGAAACTGTTTGACAAAATGCCTGAAAGAAACGAGATTACATAGACATTGATGATTTTGGGATTAATGAAAGGTGGAAAAGTGGAAGAATCAATGTTGTACTTTGAAAGGAACCCATTTAGAAGTGTGGTTTCGGGGGCAGCTGGGATTATCGGGTTGGTTAAAAACGGACCAAGTTTTCATGGTTTGAAGCTTTTTGTAAGGTTGCTTGAATCTGCGATTAAGCCAAATCGAGTTACTTCTAGTTCCATAATTAGCGCATGTATAGAAAGGGGTGATTTTGACTTGAAAATTGAGTGTTTTGGGGTTGATAATTAAACCGGGATTGAGAATAATGTATAGAAAGGGGTGATTTTGACTTGGTTCTTTATTAATAAAGGAAAAATAAATTACAGGTGAAGTGAAGGTGATTGAAAAAAATGTGTAAGAAATTGTATATGTTAAATATATTTTCTTGCAAAAAATTTACAAATGCAAGAGCTGGTTTGTTGGTTCGGTTATAGGTTTTTAAGCATGGTGTCATAAGTTCAATTATCCTTGAGAGCATATTTTTATGGTTTAAATAAGGTAATGACATGTGACATAATTTTATTGGACAAAAAATTATATAAAAATATATAAAATTAATTTAAAATTTGTTTTAAATATTAAACCAATAAGGTAATACATGTCATAATTTTATTGGACAAACAAATTAAATAAAAATATATAAAATTAATTTAAAAAATTGATGACATGTCATTTTTGACACATCATTATTTGGCATATGTGATATTGTCACGTGACGTCATTTCAAAATGTTGATTGTGAGTTTACATATTATGCATTTTTAAATCATATTAAATATTTAACTTTAATTTCATTCTAGTACATGCCGTTAAAACTTAACACATTTAGTCATTAAACTATTATTTTTAGCTCATTTTAATACTTAAACTTTTATTTTTTTTTAAACCTAACTTAAAGTTTAGTTTTTGTTTCATTTTAGTACCCACCGTTAAAACTTAACACATTTAGTACCTAACTATCATTTTTGGTTCGTTTTATTACCTAAACTTTTAATTTTTTCAAAATCATGTCTAACATTTAATTTTTGTTTCATTTTAGTACCACACAGTTAAAAATTTAATGCAATTAGTACCTAAACTATAAGTTTTAGTCCTTTTAGTACCTATACTTTTAAAAAAAAAATAAATTCATATCTAATGTTTAGTTTTTGTTTAATTTTATTACCCACAATTAAAAACTTAACGCAATTAGTATCTAAACTATAAGTTTTAGTAGCTAAACTTTAAAAATAATCAAAACTTAATGTTAAATTTTGAACATAAACCTAAAATGAAACAAAAACTAAACTTAAGGTGTGGTTTTAAAAAATAAAAGTTTAGGTACTAAAACTGACTGAAATTGATAGTTTAGATACTAAATGTGTATTTTACCCTAAATGTTTTAATATATTTTAGGATTAATGCCCAAATAAGTTCTCAAACTATACATTTTGTGTCGAATAGGTGCCCACATTATTTTTTGGCCCATCTAGGTGCCTAAAGTTACAAACGTTACCCTTTTAGGTGCTCGAGCTGTCAACAACGTTAGTTTTCCCGTTAATTGACACGTGTCACAATCTGGTATTTTTAAATTTTTTATATAAAATTAAAAAATAAAATTATATATATATATATATATATATATATATATATATAAGAAAACACATTAATTTTGATAACCCATGAACTTTGAAAACATTCATTTCAACCCCTAAACCCACGCCGATCGTCACCCTTTGACGTCGAAGAAGCTCCACCCGACCTCCCCTCCCCCGACGACCAAAACCCCTATGAAAATATTGACCGGTTGATGATCGATCAATGTCAAATCAACGTGTTATTACCTCGAACCATAGGATAAAAACCGTGATCCCACGCAATTCCGTCAGTGAATCGACGAAACTACGACGATGTATAACTAGGATGATGGCAAGGATTACGTCGGTGGTGGTGGTTGCGGTTGGAAAGGGCGCCACAGGCGGGTCAATGTTAGGATTTGGGGATTTCAAGGATTTTGAGATTTTTTTGTAATTTAAAAGAAGTTATAATTTTTTATTTATAAATATAATAATATTTTTAATATTTTAAAAAATAAATTTTAAAATTATTGTATTGTGACTCATGTCACTTAACGGAGAGAACTAACGCCGTTGACGGCCAAAACACCTAAAAGGGTAACATTTATAATGTTAGATACCTAGATAGGCAAAAAAAAATGTAAGCACATATGCAACACAAAAGGTATAGTTTACACTTATTTGGGCATTAAGCCTATTTCTTAATTATAATATAAAAATAAATATCATCAAAATTAATAACAGGATGGAAATAATAATCAAGATATATATATAAATCTAAACTAAAGTAATAAAAATAAATAAAATAAACCGAAACCTGATTTGATCATAAACACCGGTTAGAGGTTGCTTTACTTTCAACATATAGATTGAAGTTGAATCTTATGAGTAAACCCTGTTATAAACTTGGACTCATTTCTGCAGTTGTTGACTTCATGATCAAAAAGCTCAGGGAATGAATCTTTGAGTTCATGTACAACATCTGGTCCGTACATCTGGATGAGTTCATCCTGTTTCACAATTTCATATAGTTCAGGCCATGGTTTTTTTTATTATACATTTAATGGAAACAGAGAAAATTGGTGTAGCTGATGAAGTGGTGTACCTTGATGTGTCGGTTCTCGTCGCCGATTCGAACACATTCCTCGGAGAGATTCTTGAGTTGCCTGCAGAGTCCATGGCTATCAGCTTTCAGCAACTCTATTCTTGCTTGTAGCTTTTCACCTTCTTGCTGGAAAAAAAGAAAGAAAGCCGATGGCATTAGCACATCCTCATCCTCATAATATATATCAAACATAGATGATGGACACACTTTGGATGTCCGAATCATGTGGACTAGCCTCCTCCTTTGCTTTATGAGCTCAGAATCATCCTACCAAGAAATGTATGTTGCTCAAAATCGGTTTTTGAATCAAATACAGTCATATTTGGAGGGTCCTTGAAATATTCTATCCTACACCTATGCCTGCATGTGTGTCGTAAAAGATTCGGCCGGGCATGGTATCTGATGCATTCAGTAACCTCTGTAGTTCTAGATACTGTATTAAACATGTCTGCTGCAGAATCTTCCTCCATTGAATCTGGATAAGAAACAGATATCATCAACAAGCAAACTGATAAAAAGGACGAGAGATGTGCAGTCGAAAACGTAAGGCGACGTCATCCACCACAACCGAGGGATGATGGTGGCGATAACAAACTTACCGCCATCTCCATTGTTCTGGTTCAATCTTAGGTTCTTCGCTGCTGAAAGACCCTGGAATGCACTAAATTGTCCCAGATTTCTTTGGACAATTTCGGGCAAAGTGACCGGTCTCACCACATTGGAAGCAATCTCCGCTAAGAAGTTTGCATGCTCCCGGGTGCACTCTTCCACATGTTTGACATACAATTCTTTCTCCAGCTACTCTACCTGAGCTAGTAGCAACCAACTGGGGCTGTTTTTTGTGTGAAAATGTAACATAACCCTCTTTGTCCAAATCTCTCAAACTTGAGTCCTTGCCTCTCTTAACATAATGGGGAGTTGAAGGCCCTCGAAGTTATTCAATTATATATTCCTAAACTACTTAAAACCCTAAATTTAAAACCATAAACCCTAAATCACAACCCTATAAACTCGAAACCCCGAGCTATAAACTCTGATTTAAGATTAAATAACTTTAAAGGATAGATTGGTACGAGAATATGATAAGGACGGAAATAAAAAATTAAATCTACTATAGGAACAAAGGTGATCCTTAAACCTCACGAGCTTAAACTAGGTCAGAATCGTTGCCTTTGTCTGGTGATTTGTAACATAATTCCCAACAATTTTAAACTTGGTTAGTCTCTTTACGTCATTGTTTGAGCTCTTCCGTTTTGATGGTTTTGGCATATCAAACGTATCTCTTTGTTCCATGTCCATTCCATGACTTCCAGACCAATAGATCACAATTTTTTAATCAAAATGCAGCAAACTATAAGAAATTTTGCAGAGTTACGAAAAACACCGATAAAAATAATACAATTCTAATGAAAAAGAAGAAAAATGTCAAATATGAGAATCACATCAGCTGATTCTCGTATGATCTTCAAACTAGTAATTCAACAACCCTATCGTATACTGTGATCAGTCATAATCTAGAAGAAATTCTTGCTTTTTTAATTTCAAGAAATAAACTTAGGGTGAAGACAATACACAGCGAACAATAGAAGAATCAATGACTTGATTATTACGAAACCCCTATCATGGAAGGCTTAAAGAAAGTAGAAAGAAGGATGAGGAGGAAATAACGGCAAAAGAACAAGTTGCAAATTATATATAAGAGGGTAAAAAGGTATTCATCTTTTGCATTTAATTGTTTATCATCAATGGTTGAGATCATCCCTTTAATGTGCTCTAAACGGTCTTGATTAAATTCCTTTTAAATGCTCACGTTGTTAGAGCAATTTTTCATTTTTCTACTAGTCTTGTAAACATTTTTTTTTTGGGTTACAAAAGAGGGGTTCAACCAACCGTAGTTTAGACTCCTTCTCCACATGTCTAAGTCAGACCTGAGGAGGATCAGTTGGCGGCTGGGTAAGCTCGGTGATCTCAAGCGATGCTGAACGCCCAATATGGGCAAGAGAGTTGACATTCGGTGAATATGAGCGAGCGTGATATTCCAATGACAAGGAAAGAGGTTCGGAGTACGATTTATTCATGGATTAACCTATATTAAGTACGATTTATTAACTCAATTTTATTATTTATGATTATAAATAATTTACACCATCTCTTTATAGTCGATATCTATTTAATTGAAGCTCAAGAAACTTTAGATTTGCATTCGAGCTTTAGGGTTGTTTTCACATGTAGAAAAACCAATATCATCCCTCATACATTTTATTCATTAGATTTTCGATTACAATTTTTCTATTTAGTTTATTTATGATATTTTGAATTGTATTATTTTTTTGGTACAAATTCCTAATTGTATTATTCTAGATACAATAAATAATTAATTTCATTTATTTTAATATATATTTAAACGATAAAATTCATTTTTTAATAAATAACAAAAAAAGTTTAATTAAAATCATCATGATCATGTTTCATGTTAGAAAAATATAGCCAACCAATAAATTAAGTTAGACAATTTAATTTTAAACTAAAACCGGATAAGTTTATATTAAACCCCCCCCCACAATTAATTATTTAAAAAATAAGATTCTCTGGAAATTATTTGGAAGAATAACCCCAAATCGTCCACATCAAACGACCTCGCAGCCTGCAAACATCATGTTAAATTCTCGCACCCTCCAACATGCGAGATACTTCTGACGTAGGCGCACTTTTCATGTAAGCCAATAAAACAATTGGATTAAATGACCTATCGCTTTGCGAAGTGCGAGATAGTCTTTATGATCCAAAATATCGCAGATCCAAAATATCGTAAGACTTATAGGGACCTCGTGGCCTGCAAAACGCGAGGACAAATAGATTCCCTACCCTCCCTTTAGTGTCCATATCCTTATTCGAATGCTATTTCATGGTGGGAAACTAATTTTTTTTAATTTTTTAATTATAAGTGTGTAGCGTTACAATTTATCTTTAAGGTGACTATAACATCATCATATATAAGACATTTTAAGCAGTGTAAAAATGATATTGAAAATTGTTAGAAATCATGGTTTTATGAAGGAAGAAGAAAATTTTTTTTTGATACACATATTGGAGTGTTTTTTCTGGCTTGTAAAAATATGAGTGATTTTAGAATTTATATGCTTAGAGATATAATATTGCAACTTATATTTATGTTAAGAATAATTTGGCCACATTCGAGATATTTTAATGGGGTAAAAAATCATGTTGGAAAAGATTGGAATGCATGATTTGATTCATGAAGAAATCAAAAGAAATTGAAAACTAAGTAATATATGTTGTTAATTAAAAAAGAAATAATGCAAAAAGCCCGTTTAATTGATACATGGGCCTGAATGATTAGGGTATTTATTCTTTGCGTGTCTGGGATTCCTACATATAGAGCATAATTTCGATTGTTCGATTCTTTTTTGATGTTTGACCAAATCCTAGTCACAAAAAAATCGGATTGACCGTGGAAGACCGATTTTTTTCGTCGTAGTACATAATCTTACCGTATTATAGGTTCATCATTAGCTTTATCCAAATCCTATTCATTTCTCATGTGGTATACAATCGACAATAGCAACATCGCAGTAAGATGTCCACGAGAACTATAAAATTAAAATTACATAATTTTGTTAGCTAAAAACCTCAAATAAATTAAATTATTCTAAAATTATAAGATAAAAGTCAAAGAAATATTTCATTACATGATGTCCAAACTTATCGATCAAAAGTATGAAGTCTCGTTGATGTGTTGATAAGTGAGCGTGAGAGGTTTCACTAGTCCACCTATTATGAATACAATAAAATTGTATTATTTGTTAGTAATATTATAAAAATAGATAAAAAAAAATATTTTCTACCTCTTAAGTAACGAAAATTTATATGTGACATGTGTTTTAAGGATCGTACATAAAAATGTCATTCGAATCCAGGCCCACGACTGCAACAACAATAAACATCATCTAATGACATTTTTCGTCAGATCTACGACTCTACAAAGCTGTCGGAAAAAAAATGCTAAAACTGTCAACCCCAACTTATATTTATTGAATCACTCAAATTTTGCAAATGATTCAACCACATCAGATGCATCTTATTTCATGATTTGTATGGCATTAAAATCCCCCAATAACTCGTAGTATATGGACACGAGCAAATCACTTCAAAAAATTAATAAAATATTATAAATACTTAATTTTTAAAATAAATAAATTAAAATATTAATAAATATTCATAGATAAAAACATTGAAAATTTTCTAATTAGCTTCATGCTCCGCATTATGGGGTAGGTTCGTAAAATCTTCATAAAAAAATTTAAATTTTATTTTTCCACCATCGTGTGCATCATCATGCATATCAATTCTGAGTAATGTTTCACATACGTTTCTAGGGGTGCCGACAACACCAGTAATAACTACTCCATCATTAGACAGTCCTAGATGAAATTCAACATCTTGCAGGGTAATAGTTGCCTCCCCACACTGTAAATGAAACGTGTGTGTCTCCGGTCTCCATCTTTCCACCAACACATTTATAAGTGGAGGATACAGCTTCATATCGTCACTAGTTATACTACTGATATATCCAAAACCTACTAAATGTAAATAGTCAATAATATACGCATCGGGCGGTGTCACAAGATTTATATGTCACTCTAATACACGTTCTACAAAATATAATATTAAAAATTTATTTAAATACCAAAACAAATAAACTAAATAAATAAATAAATAGTAAAAATACAAAATAATATTAATTAATTTACCTCATCAGTTCGCCTCCAATAATCGAATACGTGACTTTGATCATGTCTTAATAGACTCGTCGCCATTATATGAAATCTTTGAATATATGAAAGGGATGGGTGTGATGATTAATAAGAGTGGATGACTCTATTTATATCCCGCATCATGAGAAGTATGGTTTTAAATACAATTCACGTCCTGCGAGATGCGAGTTATATTGAAAACACACGAAATTTATTTCGTTTTTAGTACCTCGTGATTTGCAAGACGTAAGATTATTACTATCTTTTATCTTTTAAATTTTAAAATATATTATAATTATAATACTATTAATTATTTATTATATTTAATATTTTATATGTATACTATTTCATTATTTCAAAATTTTAAAAATATATTATAATTACTTTTTTATATAAAATATATATTTTAGTTACTATATTTACATATTATTATATTTTAATTATTTATTATATTTAATAAATTATATTATTAATTATAATTATATTTATTTTTTATATCTACTTAATTTCTACGTTTCAAATTAGGCTGCTATACAGAAGTCGAAAGAAACTCATGTTTTGTACGTAGCGAGGTCTCTATAAATCTCGCGATATTTTGGATATTAAATACTACCACACGCTTCGAAATGTGCGAGATCATTTTATTCAATTATTTTATTGACTTACTTGAAAAGTGCACCCACATTAGATATATCTCACGTGCGATGACTTAACACGCGGTTTGCAACCTATATAGTATGATGTGGACTATTTGGGGTTATTATTCTAAATAATTTTTGAAATATCTAAATAATTATTTATTTAAGATTTTTAATATAAAATTACCCTAAAACCGAGCTAAAATATTGAAAATAAAATAAAATCCGAACCAAACTCATAGGTGCGAGAGTAATCCCTAGTCCTAGGATAGGCAGCAACATAAAGTTGCCTTGCCGTCAAATGCTATGTTCCATCTTGATAAGTGAAAAAGAAAAAGCTTCGTTTATTGGTGGCGCACACTCTCCACGCGTAAATTTAACGTCACTGCGATTGTTCTTCAAATTCCTCTCCACTGCGAGTGTTCTTCTCCCCTTTATTTTACTCGAGTGTGTTCGTTGGATTCGATGCCTTGAAACCGAAGAACTGAGGCACATTTTTTATGCTCTGAACCACTGATTTCTCACTTTTTTAGGGTTGGATTTTCAGCAGTTAGTGGTCAGGGTTGGTGTGTTCATGGCGGTTACTTTGCAGAGCCTCCGCTTCTGTGGACCCGCCGCCACTGGCCCCGCCGGCGGAAGCTTCGAAGCTCTCAATCGGATTCTAGCTGACCTCTGCACCCGTGGAAATCCTAAGGTGATGTTTCCCATTTCAGCTCCTTTATTTTGTTTCTCTCTCTCGTTGGCTTGGTAGTTGTAGAAAGTGGAAACAATTTTGAAATCGCATTTCCTTGATTAGTAGCTGGAACTTGGGCTTTTAGCTGAAGAATAAGATTAGCTTAATAGTTCGATTGATTATCCTTCATTTGTAGGGAATTTAGATTTTGGCTTTGATTTATTCTTAGCAGGAGGGAACTTCGTTAGCATTGAAGAAACATGTGGAAGAAGAAGCTCGCGATCTAAGCGGGGAAGCATTTTCTCGTTTTATGGATCAGTTATATGATCGAATTTCGAACCTCCTGGAAAGTAATGATGTTGCACAAAATATGGGAGCTTTAAGAGCCATTGACGAGTTGATAGATGTGGCACTCGGGGAGAATGCCTCCAAGGTTTCCAGGTTTTCTAATTATATGCGGACGGTTTTTGAGATTAAGCGTGATCCTGAAATACTAGTCCTTGCTAGTAAAGTTCTTGGACATCTAGCCAGAGCTGGTGGTGCGATGACTGCAGATGAAGTGGAGTTTCAGGTTTGTTGAGGACATTGCTTTTTCTTTTCTTTTCATAGAGCAATCATTACCCTACGGGAATAGCATCAAATATATGCATCTGTTTCTCAGGTCAGAACTGCCCTGGAGTGGCTTCGCGGGGATAGAATAGAGTATCGCCGTTTTGCCGCTGTCTTAATTTTGAAGGTGCGTCCATGTGAGATTTTTTTGTTCGTTAAGAATGAATTTATTGAAAATTCCAAAGGTTACTTTTTTTTTGATAGAAAGTAGGCCTCATTAAAACCTCCTTCAAGCCCTGCCATGTTATGAAGGTAACATGACAGAACAAAG
The DNA here is from genome assembly GCF_006381635.1 of Hibiscus syriacus. NCBI lineage: Eukaryota > Viridiplantae > Streptophyta > Magnoliopsida > Malvales > Malvaceae > Hibiscus > Hibiscus syriacus. The sequence goes on along the minus strand of NW_024062724.1, from coordinate 21,434 downwards.
AAGGAGGAAAAGAGTGCGAAGAAACTTTTATTCACAAGAGCCAAATTACAAAGACTGAACAAACTCCTAAACTTTCAACTGAAGAACATAAGAATTAAAACAAACCACCTAACAAACAGGAAAATACAATTCCTGCTAATCAACACGATCATATAACCCAAAAATCACCCTATCCCATCTTTAGCTAGTTTGTCAGCTTCCCAGTTTGCCGCTCCAGTCAAACTCGAAACTATATCCTTCACCAAGGATAGATGCAAAGGGGGGCTTAAACATGGATTCTGGATCCACTTCAGAGCGTTAGATGAGTCTGATTCCACGATAAATCTCTGATTTGGGACAAAATCCAACTCCTCCATAAGACAAATTCCAAAGGTTGCTGCAAATTGTTGAAATTAATTTTTGTTGGAAAAGAATATTCTATTGAAGCTAGCTTTGCATTTTTATTACTATAGGAAATGGCAGAAAATGCTTCCACGGTATTCAATGTTCATGTACCTGAATTTGTTGATGCTATTTGGGTTGCATTGAGAGATCCAACATTGGCTGTTCGTGAGCGCGCTGTGGAAGCATTACGAGCGTGCCTCCGTGTTATTGAAAAACGTGAGACACGTTGGCGTGTGCAGTGGTTAGTTTATTGATTTTCGAGTTTTGATATCTCATTCTTTTTATTTTTTTCCATAAATTTGAACTTAATAGTGACATTAGCAAACCTAGCTTACTATTTTCTTTTATTTTAAATTAATAAATGTAGAAATATTTCTTCATGGTTTCTTAGGTTTTGGTGTCTGAGTTGAGTTCCTATTTGGTGTTGCTGCTATTTGATTTTTGTTCCAAAATTTCCCTTTTCCTACTATTGATCTGACCGTGTTCTCTTAATTTCAAATAAACTGAAGAGTAGGGGAATTATAGCTTGCCTTGCAATAGTAGTGCGTTATAGGGGGCTAATCTTGGTGGATTTGTGCCTGCTTTTTATTCATTAGATGCTCCTCTTTGTTGATTTTTTTGTGTATGAGGCAGCTCTTGTGTTTCCTTTCTTGCGCGTGCTCATTTATTTTAACCTCTGAACTTTGTTTTCTATTTTCCCCCTATGTTCATCTGTTGGTGTTTCCACAGGTATTACCGAATGTTTGAAGCTACACAAGATGGATTGGGAAATAATGCTCCTATTCACAGTATTCATGGTTCTTTGCTTGCTGTTGGAGAGCTTTTGAGGTTGGTGTGATGGTCTTATTTTCTATTTGTAAACAGAAAAGGACTTTAGGTCCTGTAATATTTGGTTTCTAGCTTGGAATCTATTGGTTTCCCCCACTGGATCATTCTGGGCCCCCTCGTTAAAATAAAAAAGAGAAAGAAATAGAAAAAGAAATTTTATTCTGTAGTGTGTTTCTGTAAGTGCCTCTTTGGTTTGAAAAATAAATACTGTTATACATACTTATGCATGTGCTGGATGGCCTTTCACCTAGTACTGATTAGTTTCTGTATATATAGCTTGTGATTAGCTTATACGTGTATGTGTATGTGTGGGTATATTTGTAGTATGCTCATCCTTAAGGAGAAGAAGATTATCTTTTCTATACAGAGAATATTTTATTGTCATATGACATGATATTTAGTTGTAAATGAGTTGTTAGTGGAACATTGGAATTATTATTCCGTTTATGTCATTAGCATAAAATAGTCTAGCCAAGCATCCTATTTTTACCTTTCTGTTTTATGACTGATGCTAGTTTTTGTTGTGGATAAACTTTATCCATCAGGAACACCGGTGAATTCATGATGTCAAGGTACAGAGAAGTTGCTGAAATCGTTCTTAGATACCTAGAACATCGTGATCGACTTGTTCGCCTTAGCATAACTTCATTGCTACCTCGCATTGCACATTTCCTGCGTGACAGATTTGTAACAAACTACTTGACGGTTAGTTGTTATTTCTCCTTAATAAAATCACATTATTATAACTAGCATGCAGATCCCTTTCAATCATGTGCATTTGGTTTTTTGATATCTTGCAGATATGCATGAAACATATCCTTACAGTTTTAAGAATCCCAGCTGAACGTGCCAGTGGGTTTATTGCCCTTGGGGAGATGGCTGGGGCTTTGGACGGAGAGCTTGTCCACTATTTGCCGACAATTACTTCTCTCTTACGTGATGCAGTGAGTCCTATTTGTCTCGTTATTCATGACCTTTCTTTTGGTTGCTTCTTTTTTTTTGTGTGTGTGTGTTTAATATGCATTTTGGTTGCTTTATTTGGATAAGAAAGAATTTGGCTAACTGTTTGCTTTCATATTACCTATCTGCAGATTGCTCCACGCAGAGGTAGACCGTCTCTCGAAGCTTTGGCCTGTGTTGGTAACATTGCAAAAGCTATGGGACCAGCAATGGAGTCCCATGTTCGTGGTCTTCTTGATGTTATGTTTTCTGCTGGTCTTTGTCCTACACTTGTTGAAGCCCTTGAGCAAATTACTGTCAGGTATGTAGGCAGCTATGACTATTCAAATTGTATTTGGAGGCTATTTGATAGTATGAATTTAATAAAATGCTTGTTCTGTTTCAGTATCCCGTCTTTGCTTCCCACTATTCAAGATCGACTACTTGATTGCATTTCCTTGGTTCTTTCGAAGTCTCATTATTCTCAGGGAAGGCCAGCTGTTGCCTTGGCTCGGGGCACTGCTGCTAATGTTCCCCAGCCAGTGTCTGAGCTTAGTGGTCCAGCCCTTGTTCAGCTTGCTTTACAGACTCTTGCTCATTTTAATTTCAAGGTCAGTTTACCTAAACTATATGGAGTGTCTGATGTCAACCATAGTTCATCACTAATTGTTCTATGTAGGGACATGAACTTCTTGAGTTTGCGAGAGGATCAATTGTTGTGTATCTTGATGATGAGGATGGAGCAACTCGAAAAGATGCTGCCTTATGCTGTTGCAAATTAGTTGCAAATTCCTTTTCTGATATCACTTCTTCACAATTTGGTTCGGGTCGGTCTAACCGAGCTGGAGGAAAGCGAAGGCGTCTCACCGAGGAGGTTTGTTTGTCTAGTTACAATTAGTAATAATCTTAATGATAATAGTTGGTGCATTTAGTGATGATATTAATGCATTATATTTTACCCGTGCCGAAATCTTTATCTTTTATGCTTGCTTATAAATTGATGTCCGGTTTTCAATAGCTTGTGGAGAAGCTTCTCATTGCAGCTGTTGCAGACGCTGATGTTACTGTTCGCCATTCAATATTTTCCTCTCTCCATGGAAATAGAGGATTTGATGATTTTTTGGCACAAGCTGATAGCTTGAGTGCGGTTTTTGCTGCTTTAAATGACGAGGTGCGATTTATTCCATACAGGCACAAATGTTTCTCTCATCTTCATATTATTAGTTTGTTGCTTCATAAGCCTATTAATGACCTTGATGACTGCTGGCATGTCTTCAATTTAATATTTGGGCTGCTGAATTATGAAATAAAAAATAGTTAGAAGTGTATCACAATTTAAGAGATTTCACTTTCTTGGGTTCTAGACAAAAGGGATGGAGTAATATGATGCTGCGTTGGACTGGACAAGTGCTCTTCTTTACATAAGAAATTGGAAAATTAATGCATTCGTAATTTCTTGGTCTATGGTGAAAAATAGGGTTTGTTAGCATTTTTCTATAGTTAAAGAGGACTTGATATTTACTGATTTGTAATTTTTTTCAAAATAGGGTTTATCAACATTTTCCCTCATTTAAAGAGGGCTTAATATTTTGTTTTATAGATAAGTCTGGTCTATGCACTAATTACTGTTCTTATCATCTTTAACTTACCCTAAATGAGACATTGTGCCTAATTGTCACCATACTGTTCTTATGCTGCTCTTGTGTCTGCACTTTTGCTCTGCTGTCTTTTCAACAGATTTTCAGTATCTTTTTTGATATATAAGTCTGGAAATTCTTTTTGCAAAGAGTTTGGAGACATGCATACTGATTAGATTAAGGACTGTCTCATGTTAGTCGGTTGTAGGATTCTAATCTTGATAGGCAGCACTTACCATGTGCTGAAATAACTGTGCCTTTTTGTTCCAACTTTTTGATTACTTTGTGTTTCACTTTAAGAATAGAGAATATTTCTGGTGCTATAGGATTTTGATGTGCGAGAATATGCAATATCGGTGGCTGGGAGATTATCAGAGAAAAATCCGGCATATGTTCTTCCAGCACTTCGTCGTCATCTTATACAATTATTGACATACTTAGGACAAAGGTAAAAAAAGAGAAACTTCTGTCCCCTCTATGAAGCATCGAATATTGACTTCTCCTATATTGTCAGCAGTGCAGATAACAAATGCAGAGAAGAGAGTGCAAAGTTGCTCGGTTGTTTAATACGCAACTGTGAACGACTAATACTCCCATACATTGCCCCAGTTCACAAGGTTTACTTATTTTTTTGCAGTGTTATTTAATTATTTTATTCTGCTTTCCACTTTTCTAGTTGCTACTCTTTTTTTTTTTTGGGGGGGGGTTAGGGTCATTTTCCTCAATGGGATACTGTCTTCATGATATTGAATGTTTTATTTTTCAGGCTCTTGTGGCAAGACTACTTGAGGGCACTGGAGTCAATGCCAATAATAGTTTTATAAGTGGAGTTCTTGTAACTGTTGGAGATCTTGCTAGAGTGGTAGGTCAACTTCTGTTTGTTTGCTTTTAGTATTTCACACGACATCATTTTTGTGCTACTATATTTAGTTTTATAGACATAGGAAAAGAATCGTGCTTGCATGAATTGGGAATTTATCAGTTGTATTATATATTAAGTTTGCTCTCTGATGAGAATCCTAGCTTGGTTGCTGCATAGCAGGTTGTAAGTTCCTTTGTATAACATTTTCTCTTGATATTCTTTGTTGGACTTTGACTTATTTTAGGGTGGTTTTGCGATGAGAGAATACATCTCCGAACTTATGCCTTTAATTGTTGAAGCATTATTGGATGGGGCAGCTGTCACCAAACGTGAAGTAGCTGTTGCTACTCTTGGTCAAGTTGTACAGAGTACTGGGTAAGACATCTTTTATTGCTTTGAAACTGTTGGAGGATCTTTCGGTTAACCCACATTCTTAAACTTATGCATGTTTTATGTTAGAAACGTTTGCCCCTTTCCTTCCATTAGTGGTGTTTAAGAGATTTACCTTGAATGGTGTTTGTTTTTTTTTTGATAAAATAAGGCCTCATTAAAACCCCCCTTCTTATCCTACATGTTACAAACATAACATGAAGGACATTGGAAGGAGGAAAAGAGTGCCTCTAACTTTTATTAATTAGAACAATAATACACCTCCACACTTCAACAACTAACAACTTCTTACAAAACAGAAAACCATAAATCTGAAAACAAAACACACCCTGAAACTCCTAAATAGGAGCTACCAAGGCATAACACCTTAACCATTGCACAAAACGTAAGTTCAGCCTATAACAGCTTTAGCTAATTCATCCGCTTCCCAATTTGCTGCTCTCGAGATGAGCCTTGTGATGATACCCTTCCTCTCCACAGTAGAAGCTATATCCCTTACAAAGGAATGAAACAAAGTAGTACTAAGGTTCGGATTATTAATCCATTTCAGAGCATTAGAAGAATCCGATTCCAAAATGATCCTCTGATTTGAAAAGAAATCAGCTTCAACTTCCTCAATAAGAATCAACCCTCTCTTGATCTCCAAAAGCTCTGCGAGTAAGGGAGGACCTCCCCCTACCTTCTCTGAAAAAGACCCAAGCACCATCCCGCTGCCATCTCTAGTCAAGCCACCTATTCCACCCTTATCCCAACCTTTGACCATTGCACCATCAACATTAACTTTTAAGAACCCTATCGGAGGAGGACTCCACCTAGAAGAAGGAAGATACCTCTTATTCAGATTGACATGTTGATCAGCTAGTTTTAAATCCCCCATCAAGGAATCAAAATGAAAATGAACATCCTTAACTGATGTTTCAAACCAAGAAACAGTTCTGAAACGTGAAATGAAGAACAACAACGCTGAATCAACCTTCCCATTCTGGAAAATCACCTCATTCCTACATTTCCAAACAGACCACAACACTGCTCTTGAAATAAACTTCCATATATTGGATCGCGGCACTAAGTCATCCCAGGCAATTAGGAAGTCCATCACCGAACTAGGAACCACAAAGAAAACATTCCAAAGCTTTAAAAACTTAGCCCACAAAACCCATACCACTTCACAGTGAAGAAACAAATGAGAGACCGACTCATTGTACTTCCTGCACAAAGGGCAGACAGAGTCTTCAACCCCAGAAACTCCTCTCTTCAGCAATTCCTCTTTCACCGCAACTCTATGATGAGCAAGTTGCCAAACAAAAGATTCCACACGTGGTGGAGCTACACCTTTCCAAACATACCGTTCCCAATTACTTTCTAATTGATCAATACCTTCCCTATCAAAATAGGACTTCATGCATGATTTTGCTGTAAAACAGCCCTCTCCATTTCCCAACCAAATCCAACAATCTTCCTCTACTAGAGACAAAGAAGAGCTATTCAACAGAGAGATAATTTGCAGCCACTGCTCAACCTCCCAATTCACCAAATTCCTTCTCATTTGAATATCCCAAACCCAACCCGAATCATTGTGCAATCTGAATTCTGCAACCTTACCTTCTTTGTTATTCGAAAGAGCAAATATCCTTGGAAACCTGTCTTTAGAGGAGCCGAACCCAACCAAACATCATGCCAAAACTGAACAGTTTCTCCATTTCCAGCCCTAACACACAAATTTCTCCTAAAACAGTCCCCAAATGCATCACTTGAAAAGTTCTTAACAACTCCTCTCCAAATCCAAGAACTACGAGCTGTCCAAGTATTCCGGATCATCAAAGAATTAGGATCCATATTGTAAACACAGCACACAACTGATTTCCACCAAGAATTTTTCTCTGCAGCAAATTTCCACACCCATTTCCCCATAAGAGCCCCTGTTGAATAGCAGCAGATTCGGAATCCCTAAACCCCCAACTTCTTTGGCTTACACACCATATCCCACTTGATCCAATGAATGTTCTTTTTATCTGATGATCCCCCCATAGAAACGATGCCATGATAGAGTTTAGTTTGTTGAGAACACTAATAGGGATCCGAAAAATAGAAAGATAGTGGATTGGAATAGAGCACAACACCGATTTGACCAAGATAGCCCTTCCAGCCAGAGATAAAGACTTGGCCTTCCAACCAGCCAAATTATTATAAAATTTTTGTACAACCGGTTCCCACAGGGAAAAAGAATTCCTCTTGGCCCCTAATGGAAGACCTAAGTACTTCGAAGGAAAAACTCCCCTTATGCACCCTATTTCCTTTGCCCATGAAACTAGTTCCTCCTCCCCCACATTAATTCCAAAAATTCTGCTCTTAGACAGATTCAACTTCAAACCCACCATCAGTTCATAAATTAAAAGTACCCTTCTAATATTCACCAAATCATGAATAGAAGCCTTACTAAAAATTATTAAATCATCCGCAAATTGCAAATGTGATAACATGAAAGAACGTTCATTAGAGCCTAATTCAAAACCCGAAAACAACCCCTTATTCACTGCTTTTACCAACATTAAATGTAGCAATTCCCCTCCCAAATTGAACAACAAAGGGGATAACGAGCAGCCTTGCCTTAGCCCTCTAGTAATGTGAATTTTCTCCGTAGGTGTGCCATTTACCAAAACTGAAATGGAAGCTGTTGAAACACACTTGTACATCCAAGAACTCCATCTAGCTCCAAACCCTATTTTACTCATTATTTTCAGCAAGATCCTCCAATCAACCGTATCAAAAGCTCTTTTGAAATCCACCTTAAAAACAACTCCCTTCAATCATTTTTTCCTCCAACAATCAATGCCTTCATTTGCTATAAACGAGCAATCTAAAATGTGCCTCCCCGGTATAAAAGCGAACTGTGAAGGACTAATAACTTCATTAATGCATAAGCTTAATCTTCTAGCCAGAACTTTTGAGAGAATTTTGTAGAAACCCCCAACTAGACTAATAGGCCTAAAGTCTTCAAGCCCCTCCGGATTGTCCCTCTTGGGAATAAGAGAGAGGAAAGAATGATTGGTTTCTATGTCCCATTCCTTTCCCTCATAAAAATCTTTAAAAAACAGCAGCAAAACTTCCTTCAGACTTGACCAAAACTTCTTAAAAAAACCTAAATTCAGTCCATCCGGGCCAGGTGCTTTATTACAATCCGAATTAGCGATTACACCCCAAATTTCCTCTTCAAAAAATGGCTTCTCGAGTGCCATACTCTGCTGATTCGATAGCTATAAAAAATCCAGTCCATCTCCTCAACTTCCAATGTATTTTCCTGATTAAACAACCCCTTGAAAAAGTGTACCACCGAAGCTTTAATTAATTTTGGATCTGAGATGTCTTCATTATCTACTTTGATGGATTTGATACCATTTCTCCTTCCTCTACCTCTTGCACACTGGTGGAAAAATCTAGTGTTCTTATCCCCATTCAAACTCCACTTCAATCTTGACTTTTGAAGCCAAATCAATTCATCTTTTTTATACAAGTCCCACAGCTCTTTCTTTGCTTCCACTAGGTTCTTCATAGACACCATGGAGAGACCTTGTTGCAGATTAAGTTCCATCTCCTGATTTCTTTCTCCAACCTATTTATTCTCTCGGGGATCTCAAGATAACCCTTCCCAAACCAATTCTTCACTGCATCCTGAACTCCTTTTAGTACACTGGAGATTGATTGTCTATTCTCCACATTACAAAGCTTGACCAGTTCTCCCTCCATCATCCTACAAAATCCATCTTCTTCCAAGACATAGTTAAACAATTTGAACGGTTTAGGGCCCCAATTCCAGCCCCTATTTTCCAGCAAGATGCTGTTATGATCTGAAACAGACCTTTCAAAGAGTCTTTGAGTTATCATAGGGAACAATGATAAAAATCTTTGATCCACTAGGAATCGATCAAGCCTCTCATAAGTTGGGATATCCCTATTGTTACACCATGTAAATCGACCTCCAACCAAAGGCAAATCCAGTAAATTAGCTTTGCTCATAAAATCTTTGAAAGCAAACATTGTAACTAAGTTCACTGCACCTCCCATCTTTTCATCCTGTGACATTACAACATTGAAGTCTCCTCCGAGACACACTGGACAGTCTATATTCTCTAAGAATGATAACAGCTCCCCGAAAAACGTCTCCTTTTCTGAATCAACACTCGGACCGTACACATTTATGAACCAACAGGATCCTTGTAACCCATCAATAATACTCTTAACTGCTACAAACCTCCTATGAATGATTTCCTCTATAATCTTACACTCTTTTCATTCCATAAAGTAATCAGACCTCCAGTAGAACCTACAGCTGCTGAAACTGCCGAAGCTGTCAACAAATTACCACCCATTTTCCTCACTACCAGCGGAGTCAACACTTCCATTTTCGATTCCTGAATGAATAAAATTACAGGCTTTCTCTCCTTAACAATCCTCCTTACAGCTCTAGCCTTAATCCTCCTACCCAAACCTCTAACATTCCAAGACAGTAAATTCCAACTAGTCATCTATATCCAGTCATAACCTTGAAATCCATCACCCTTAATTCCCCCCATGCGCTCCTCTCCCCTTAACCAATGGATTTGCTTTATTCATAAAAGCTTTTTTCCCCTCTCTAAATGAAATCCCTAACAATTTACTTACATTCCAGCTCTCCAATGCCTCTGCCCCATCCCCCTCCTCATTTCTATATTCATATTCCGAACTTGTACCTAAACAGCTCCTAGTTCCCCTCAACCTAGATCTTGAATAAACATGTTTATATTTGCCCCTTCCCATTCTACTCCCAGATACAATCCCCGAATTTCTATGAGAAGACAAGGAAACAGACCCCACCTGCACTGGAGTTTGACAATGTACAACATTATTTTCTGCTGTTTCAAAACAACATCCTTTGCTTAATCTTTCCTCCTCTTGATCCAACCCACTCCTCAAATGTAAATCCAGGCCCCTAATAAGCCCATTTCCGCAGTCAACTTTTTCATGCTCTATGGGAACACCTCCCAGACTTTTCCCATTTTCTCTCCCTTCATTAACTTCTTCTGACTTTTCCTGCTGTATGGAGACATCCCCTACTTCTGTCACATTTTTGCACAAAACAAAAGTATCTTCCATACCTATGTTTAAATTCAAACCTCCCTCGGTAGTTGTGTTTTTGCCTTGTTGAGAACTTCTAATTCAACACTCAATCCTATTCTGGGGTTCTGACAACTCTTGTACTCCCACCTACTCTTCTTGCATATTATGCACATCTTCCTTGCTCCACTCCGAAGAGCTTTCCTCCCATGGTTCCTCTGCAACTTCTTCTACCTCCATATCTGTTAATTCTGGGAAAAAATCCTCAGCACCATCAACTTTAATTTTGATCATGAATTTTCTCCCATACGTGATGATGATCTATTCTGGAATGTCATATGGACTCTCAACCCTTAGTAACAACTGCGCCACTCTGCAATCCACTCTATGTGCAGTTTGATCTTGGATTTTTACTACCTTGCCCCATCTGGATGCTAAGCTAGAAAAGAATGGGACCGACCAACAATTTAATGGGACACCAATCATTGAAATCGCACAATAAGCTAATGGAATGCCCCCTCCTCTACCACTAGTTCCAATATTTCAAACCAGAACATCAGGGCTTCCCATTTTTCTTCCATTGCAATCCTTCTCTCTTCAACCGACTGAAACACTACCAGACACGCATTCTTCGCATATCCCTACCTCATTACCTTAACTTTGAAGCCCTCATTTCGTAAGGCTTTCTGCACAAATTCTACTTCAAAAATATCTTTGCAAATGCCAGTAAGTGAAGATTTCAACCATAATCTCTCTTCCATCGGGATAAAGACTTCCAAAGATTTCTTCTCTTCCTTAGTATTCCTTGACTGCTTATTTGATGTCCCTCTGGAACTTTTTTCACCCCAACCACCGTGTCTCTATAAGTCCTTCCATCAAGGAACCTGCTCATTCGTTCCATTTTCTCTTTCCCTTGTGCTGGAGAAGTCAATCTTCTGCCCTTCAACTCTCCTATTTCGACCTTTTTGAAGCCCTCCTCACTAGCCCCTTCACGACTCTTCGTCTCAGATAACTTGTCATATTTAGCTACTGATACAGAAATTATCTTCTCGGCAATCCTGACATTATTCAACTTCTCCACCGCATTGAACAGATCCTTCTTGCTTGCAAAATGGACAAAAGCAAACGTACAATCCTTGTATTTCGGTCTGTTGTTAATAAAAGGAATAAACACCCTAATAACTTTTCCATGATAACTAAAATGTTCCCCTAAAGTTCTTCTGCTCACTCTCCTACTAAGATTATCGACGAACGCAGACCAAGAACCCCCTCCAAGAGCCTCTCCATCTTTGCCATCAGAATATCTGTTGTAATGGTGTATATCACCATAGGAGGTTATTACGTGTAATCTTTGTATTGGGTATTATTATTAATAAACTTTGAGGTACTCTTTTCTTCCTTCCAATGTTCGTTAACATACTTCTTAGTACGTGAACGAATACGAAGGGAGTTTTAATGAGACCTTCAACTTCTATAAAAGAAAGAGATTTATCTTGAATGGGTTATACAGGTATGTCATAGCTCCATATAACGAATACCCTCAATTACTTGGCCTACTTCTGAAATTGTTGAATGGCGAGTTAATGTGGTCTACCAGACGAGAAGTACTAAAGGTAATTGCTCTTGAACTTTGAATGCTGTTTGGTTGGTAACAGTTCAACTTTCTTGTCATGCTGAGTATACTTTGTTGTCTCCAGGTTCTTGGTATCATGGGTGCTTTGGATCCCCATGCACATAAAAGAAATCAGCAAAACTTGACTGGGTCTCATGGAGATGTTACCCGTGCTGCTAGTGATTCAGGTCAACATATCCCATCATCAATGGATGAACTGCCTATGGACCTTTGGCCATCATTTGCTACGTCTGAAGATTACTACTCCACTGTAGTGCCCAGCCTAATTTATTCTTCTTCTTGCTTGTTTTAACATTTTTTTTGTTTGTAGTAGAAGCTATATGCTCATTGCTACAATAATTGAATCCAGGTTGCTATCAATTCTCTCATGCGAATTCTTAGGGATCCATCTCTAGCCAGTTACCACCAAAAGGTGGTTGGGTCTCTCATGTTTATATTTAAGGTGCTTTTTGACCGTATGGATTTTAAATTTTTCTAACTTCAATATTTATCTTAGTTACTGTTTGATTAAAACTTGCTATTTTAACTTCTTTAAATCATTGATTTTCTCTTTTTGCGAGGTTAGTCAATGGGTCTGGGTTGTGTTCCATACTTGCCGAAGGTTTGTCTGTTAGCATTTCATCCAATTTTGGTTTTTATGCTTGTTTTCTGTTGGTTGATTTGCTGAACTGTGGATTATCATCTGGCTTTTTGTTTCTGTAGGTTTTGCATGATCTGTTTCAGATTGTTCGTACATGTGATGATCATCTGAAGGATTATATAACATGGAAGTTGGGTACTCTTGTGTCAATTGTGCGCCAGGTAAATTTAAATTCTTGAACCTTTCATGCATCTAATTGATGTTGACTTTCTTCTGGCATTTGATTTTGGGATTTTGATATTTATGTCAGCATATTCGTAAATATTTACCGGAGCTGCTATCGTTAATTTCTGAACTATGGTCATCATTCAGCTTGCCAGCTAGTACTCGCCCTTCACGTGGTTTTCCGGTATTTTTATATTTTAGTTTAAATGGACAAATAATTTGCTCTTGTATCTCTTGCGGATAGATTGTTAGATTGATTGTTTTGATTATTATTGTTCTTCTGTTTATCTTTCTTAAACTCGCCATACCTCTCTGGCTTAGGTACTGCATCTAGTTGAGCAACTTTGCTTAGCTCTCAATGATGAATTTCGAAAGTATCTTCCTGCTATTCTTCCATGTTGCATTCAAGTTTTGAGTGATGCAGAACGTTGCAATGATTACACCTATGTTCTTGACATCCTCCATACCTTGCAAGTGTTTGGTGGTTAGTAGCTGTACTTATTTCACTTTTTTGACAAGTCTATTATTTGCAACTGTGATGCTGCATGGAAACATGCAGCATACTGGTTAAGCATGTTGAAAGAAAAATAAACATCTGAATAGTTTTGTAAAACTTTATAGTAATTTACAAGTTACAAAATTATGAACATGATTTTTTCTTGTTTTGTTCTAGGTAATCTTTTACATGAAAATTTCAGTATCCCATGCTCATATAATCTAAATTTGTTAGTATGAGGTCAATGTGAGGTGGATTCCGAGAAGCTGTAATTGCGAGGCAGATTTGCTTGCAAAGGAGGGGATTGGGTAGTGGGTCACTTTTTTAGTACTGGGTTCGGAGGTTTTTTATCAAGGCGTTATAAGAGTGTGCTTAAGTTTTATGTATCTTAAAGGAGTGGTTTTAGTTTTATGTAATTTTTACATTATCAATATATTAAGGTTCTCTATTCCTCCTTCCCCTAGTAGGTTCTAACCTCATGGTAAGGACTACTAAGAAGGAGGTTTTTATGAGACCTACTTTTCCTATCAAAAAAAAAATCATCTCTAAATGATGGTATTCTGAAGGATTTCTTATTATGAGTACCTTGTAGGGACATTGGATGAACATATGCATCTACTTCTTCCTGCCCTTATTCGACTGTTTAAAGTCGATGGTTCTGTGGAAATAAGACGTGCTGCTATCAGAACTTTGACAAGATTAATCCCTTGCGTTCAGGTAGGTAGCAAGAATTTATAACATTGAAGAATCAGTTATCATGATTATTTAAATACATGTGGATTCAAGTTTTGTTCAACTTCCATTTTTATTCTGTTTGTTTTTTTCTTTCTTTTAATCAGGTTGCAGGTCACATATCTTCTCTAGTGCATCACTTGAAGATTGTTTTAGATGGGTGAGTTGTCTATTTCTTTTGTTTGAACTGCAGGCTTTAGAAAACTTCCCTATGCAGACTTATGTGTGGTCTATCACTTGCCTCATATCAGGAATGTTAGTGTGCTTGCATCTTTCCACATTTCTATGTTTGGTTTTGGATCCAAAAGAGTATCAATGGTTATGGTTGAGATAATTTGATTTAATTTGCCTTCAGGTTTTCTCAGGTAAATAAACAAGGATAATAAAATGATTGTTTATTATGATATCATAGGGCTGCAATCAACCTTGTAATTAATAGCCTATGAACCTTGTAATTTGTTTCAAACATGGGGATTCGCTAACGGTGGTAAGTGATGGATGGTTCTAATGGGTTGGAACCGTCAGCATCAGTGGAGGCTTGATGGAAGCACCTTGTTATTTTTATGTACTATGCCTATACCTATAAAAAAATTATTTACAGGAAAAATGATGAGATCCGTAAGGATGCTGTTGATGCACTCTGCTGTCTGGCACACGCCCTTGGAGAAGACTTCACTATTTTTATCCCATCTATACACAAACTTTTGTTGAAACACCGCTTACGGGTATTGCTTCTTACCATATCATTGGCTTTTGCATGAAAAAATGTTTCCTGCTACGTCCCATGGTCAAATTTAATATCGAGTTTATTTCAGCATAAAGAATTTGAGGAAATTGAAGGTCGTTTGAGGCGACGTGAGCCATTAATTGTTGGGAGCACGACAGCACAAAGATTAAGTCGACGACCTCCAGTGGAGGTTGTTAGTGACCCACTAAATGATGTGGAAAATGATCCTTATGAAGATGGGAATGATGTGCAAAGACATCCTAGAGGTCACCAGGTATCCTCTTATGACTGTATGATGAGCGGTTACTATTATTATTATTTCTCGTTAGGTTATTCATCAAGTATCCTATACATTCTGCCAAGTAGACATGCGATGCTAGCTTGAAAATGAAGCTTGCAAATAATCTTTATGACATATCAGTTTTAGCTGGTCATGTTGTGATCATAATTGTGATGATCAGTACTGGATTGACTGATCCTATGGCTGTAGTTGAGCGGTTTCTAAGTTCTTGGCATGCCCCGCTTTCTAGTTAATTGTGTTTCTAATTAATTGGTTACACATTTGAACGAAAAGAAAGTATGATCAGCAAATTTCTTATGTAAAATGAGAATATTAAACATTGCCTCATTTGCATGAACAGGCAAGTCATCTGCTATGTAGCATTTGATTTATTTATAGAAAGATTGGGTTTTCTTTTGGAGTTGTGCAAGTTATTTAGGGAGCTAGCTATGATTTTATGCTTATCGCTTTCCTGCTGTGAGCAGTTTCTGACTTTTAATAGCTTGTTATGTTGCATTTTTTTGATAGGAATAGAAGGCCTCGTTAAAAACCTCCTTGATTAAAAGAGCTTGTGGAAAAGCTCCTTAATCAGCGGAAGGAGGAAAAGAGTGCCTTAAGATTTCATTAACCATAAGAAACATAAGATACAACCAGAAAAGCCTCCCCCAACATAAACAAACAACCCAAAAACAGCCAGAAGAACCCTAAACAGCAACACTAACACAGCGAAATCCAACTAAGCTTACCGACAGTCACAAAAATGACTGACCAGATTTAACACCTTAACTACCCGAAAACCAACACAAAAACAAAGACAATTACAGCAGAAGCCGAATATCACAGCTGACTCAAACCAAAAAATCCAAAATCAAAAACAAAAAGCCCTGAACTTCCACTCGAAGAGTACAAGACTCTTCTTCTGCATTACTGCCTCTTCTAGCTCGACTTGTCGACATAGACCATCCTAAACTCCAACTATAGAGCCTTCAAGATCAGAAAAAACACCCTCTCCATGCACCTTCCTCTGAGACTTCTTGCTTTGACTTTAACTAGGCTTCCTTTGATGAGCAGAGAATTTTTCTTGAAAATTTCGGAGAGAACTAAATATAGCATTTCTCTCCTCCAAAGCTGTTTTTTTCTGACGCTCAACGACTTTCTCGGAATTCGACAGCCCCATCCCCTGACCAGCAGGCAATTCCTCGTGTACCACCAATACTTTAAATCCATCAAAAGGTATGGTCGAGGACGGCACAACTGGCAGCTGCATGTTATCTTTAATTACACCCTTAGACCCAAAAGTGCCACCAGTTTGACAGGCATGATCCTGCACAGCTGTCCCACTAACCGAACTAACAATCGGGAACTCCAAGAAACTATTACTATTTAATAAACCTTGGTCTGCCGAGAACCAACATTCCTAATTGGAGCCAAACGCCTACCACTAACAGCAAGAGACATGTGCTGCACATCTTTCGAAATTGCACTATCAATTCTAGCATCACACACTCCCAAATCTGAGCCCACATGAACCCCACTAGCTTCCTTCAAAATATTAAAATCTGCACTCCTTTGGCCAACTGAACCGAGCGTAGCTTCCCCATAACAGTTTGTCGGGTTATCACAAAACGGCAGCTTATGCCCATGCACATTAGACCCCACTTGCGCCCCCTAGCTACCTCCAAAGAATTAAAAGTGCCGCTCATCTGGCAATCAGACCCATGCGCAGCTGTACCGTAACAGACTGTCGGGGACACAACTTCCATAGCCCTTACCTCATCGGAACATGGACCATTTCCTACAACCTCGGCACTTGAACCACACATACCACCACCAGAATGCGTGCCTTCAAAACACGCTCGAGTTCCTAGCTGAGCTTCCTTAATATTAGTGGAATCAAGATTAACTCGAGAAATCGTTCCAGCATCTACCACCAACTCGGAAGGCTTAAACGGCGAGACACCACAAAGCTCCCCCTCCGTGGGCAACGGGGCTGCAACTGATGTATCCAACACAATGAATCAATCCAGACGGAATCTGGGCTAAAGCAAGGTTCAAATCAGAAACAAATACTGTAAAAGACTGTTCCCCAACTTTCAAAACACAGATTCTTCCAATCGATCTTTGCGGTTCGTAATGATATGAAAACATGCCCTATCAAATGAGGCAGGATTAACGGTTCCTACGTCAATGGAGATAAGAGCTCCCCATTTTTCTGCAATGTTTCTGAAAGTTGAATGGCACCACACAAACGGAGGGATCCTACTACACGATAACCATGCCCGCCGGCTGCTACACTGAAAGTTTTCCGACCACAGATCCGCTTTGTCAAAGCATTTATTCAACGCTCCAATATGATTTTTTAGAGTATAGTCCCTACTCTCTTCATCTTCAAATATAATCAAAATAGCTAAACCACTTAACCTCATAATTTTCGGGCCTAATATGCTTCCTTGTGCATAATAGCATCTAGCTCTTTCATTTTTAAAAATTTTCTGCTCCAACCAAACAATCTCTAAGAGTAATTAGCTTATCCTCGTCAACTACACCAATAATGGGCGCCTCTTGGACATCCGCCTCGCTGCTCTTGACCACAGCTGAATTTGAACCAGAATACTTTTTCCTCCAGAAAACATCACGAGGTTGAAATTTCGCCATGAACACTCTGATCTTTTTATCTTGAATCCAAGATCTATCGGCACAGATGATAGCCCTTCTCGCGTCCTCCACTCTAGAAAATCGGACAAAACCGAACTGACTACCTCCCTTGCTTCTTTTGCTAGGGATGAAAGAATCGACCACCTCGCCATATTTATCGAACAATAACCTAAGACCTTGATAATGAAGACAATCTGGAATATTGAAAATAATAACTGTAACGCAATTCTTCCCACCAGATCTTCTCAACTGACTCGCCATTAAAGGATTCGAAGGTGATAAAGAAAGAAAATTTTGAAAAACGTCTAAATTTTTAGAGAGAAGGAGGAGCTTCTCTCACTAAAAAGTGTGCTGCTCAACTCCTATATCGTTATTTTTTTCTTTATGACGGTGCTTGTGCATCTTATGCTCTTTATTCTTCTCCTTATCTCTTTGTTATGTTGCATTTGTTTTACACATTTATCTGGCTTGTTAATTTCTTGTGGAAGATCTGACAGTTTCTGTCAGTCTTAAACTATACAAGTTTTATATTCTTATGCTTGCTGGATTGACAAAAATTTGATTACTTTTTTCCATTATCTTGTACTCTGTACCTATGAAATCGTTCTTTGAAGTTACATTTTTTTTCATTTTTTTTCTTTAAATAATCTCCTCATGTTATTTCATGGGATCAATAGAGGTCATCATTGACATAAATTGCTTCTGTATAGGTCAATGATGGTCGCTTACGCACTGCTGGGGAGGCTTCTCAACGCAGTACAAAAGAAGATTGGGCAGAATGGATGAGGCATTTTAGCATTGAACTCTTAAAAGAATCTCCTTCTCCAGCATTACGAACCTGTGCTCGGCTTGCACAATCCCAGGTATCTATATTTGTAAGATTATGCTTATACATCATTTCCTTCAGAGTTAGGTTTCTAATCTGCTCCTTTTGCAGCCTTTTGTCGGGCGTGAGTTATTTGCTGCTGGTTTTGTAAGTTGCTGGTCTCAACTGAATGAGTCTAGTCAGAGGCAGTTGGTTCGAAGCTTGGAGATGGCCTTTTCTTCGCCTAATATTCCTCCTGAAATTTTGGCTACTCTTCTCAACTTGGTATCTCCCTTCAGCCAAATTTGATTGCTATTATCCTTTACTAGCTGATTTATTAGATTCACCATTGAAGACCATAATAATCTCTTGTCATTGCATGACTGCTGCTTAAGCAAAATATTTAAAAACTGTGGTAAAAAAGCAACTTAAGGTGCAAACATATAAGCAGTCATGTGATAAAGAAGCCCCTTTGCTGTAGCCAAGAAGCAGTTGTAACATAAATAACCGATTTGCTATGGCAGTCTAGGTAACATGCATTTGATAGAGAAGGTAATGTATTTCTTTGATTTATAAATACAAATATGTGATCATTTCAGGCTGAATTCATGGAGCGTGATGAAAGACCACTCCCTATAGATATACGACTTCTTGCTGCACTTGCTGAAAAGGTATGATTTCCTTGAGAAAAGTTTTTATGTAATATGCAATTTGACACATGGATGGTGAGATTTACCTTTCATATGGAACATACCAGTGTCGAGCATTTGCTAAGGCACTCCATTACAAAGAAATGGAATTTGAAGGTGCCCGCTCAAAGAAGATGGATGCCAACCCTGTTGCTGTAGTTGAAGCTCTCATACACATAAATAATCAGCTGCACCAGCATGAGGTATATCTGTTCAGTGTTCTTTCCTTCTAATATCTACATACTTTCCCCGAAGTTTCCCCCCTTGATTTATGTTGTGATTTCATGTTTTTTAACCTTTTTAGGCTGCCGTGGGGATATTAACTAATGCCCAGCAACACCTGGACGTTCAGTTGAAGGAATCATGGTATTAGATATTTTATTTTCTAAAAGATTTGTGGCATTAATGTCATTCAGGGAGCTTTTATGTCAGTTTTGTGCTTTTCGTTCCCTGATTTATTATTTCGTGCTGTCTTCCTCAAGTACACATATTTGTTGCAATGTGGAGGAAAAAAAGAAATTCTAATTACATATATTTGTGTTTATTAGGTATGAGAAATTGCAGAGATGGGATGATGCTCTTAAGGCATACACTGTCAAATCCTCTCAAGCATCCAGCCCACATCTTGTACTAGAAGCTACCCTAGGTATTAGCACAATGGCTCATTTAATTATTTGTCCAGTTCTTTCTTTTAATTCGTCCATGCTTCTTATTACTAAACTTCTCATAACAAAAACTTGGAATTCTTTGAATTTCTCTAAAAGAATGCAGAAAAAAGATTGCTGCAAATATGTTTCACTACTCACTAGGATGAGATATTATTGACTCAGAACATATATTAAGAGTTGTCTATGTTTATAGTCCGAGGGAAGCAAAATTAATACTGATAGTTTTGCATTCTCTTCCTCAACTCTTTTCATTTTTTATTTTCTAAAGTTTCATTTAGGACACATTTGGTTAGGCATTTTTAGGGGTCAATATATTTTTATTCTCAAGCAATTTTTGATAGACAAAATGCTCCTATTGTTGTATTCAAGTTAGCTCTTAATAAGCTGAATTATGATGTTTCTCTGGAACTTTTATTTTATTTTAAAAAAATAGAAAAGCCTTGAGTGAGTTTTTTTTTTTGGATAGAAGTTGGAGGTCTCATTAAAAGCCCCCTTCATGCTTTTCAGAATACTATCATGTATCCGAAAAGTAGCGGAAGGAGGAAAAGAGTACCTCGGATTTTATTACCACATGAAACATTACAAGGGGGTCCAGTACATCACCATCTATAAAATTCCCTAAACTGTTGTCAGCAATTTTTTATGTTTTCATTTGCTGACTTAAAATTTCCACATATCTGTATTTTTCATAATCATATTTGAGCTCAGAAAGGATAGTTTACTTCCTATATAAGTGTATAATAGTTTCTTGAAGTGTTTAATGTGGTGTGTATGTTGTAGGGCGAATGCGATGCCTTGCTGCATTGGCACGATATGAAGAACTTAACAACTTGTGCAAAGAGCATTGGACTCCAGCTGAGCCCTCTGCTCGATTGGAAATGGCACCGATGGTTGTTATTTATGACATAGTATGTGTCAATGTTTTCTATATTGTACTTGTAATCATGAGTTTATTCTTTAGGCTGCGAATGCTGCTTGGAACATGGGAGAATGGGATCAAATGGCCGAGTATGTGTCTCGATTAGATGATGGTGGTGAAACCAACTCCGGGCTTTAGGGAACACTGCTGCTACTGGTGATGGAAGCAGTAACGGTACATTCTTCAGAGCTGTTCTGCTAGTTCGGAGGGGAAAGGTACTTTTCTAGCCTATACTCAGCACTTCTATTAATTCTTGTGAATGCCATCATCTATTCCTATATGCATTTTGCAGTATGATGAGGCACGCAATTATGTTGAGAGGGCGAGAAAGTGCCTGGCAACAGAGCTTGCTGCTTTGGTTAGTCTCTTAACTCTAATTTCTTGAAATGTGTACTAGTCCCCCCCCCCCCCCGGCCACCATTTTCTTCAGCATCATTTCATTCTTTATATTAGCCAATACTCTAAATCGCTACTTGTCAGTTTCTAGAACATATCCAACATTATTCACATATTCCTTGACCTTATGGGTCTAGCTCCTTTGTGCTTTGAAAATTGTTGAAAGAGAAAGTAAAACACCATTTAGGTATAATTAAGTTCCCTGTGCCACTTTCCCAGTTATGTGTGTAGGTGTGTATGGGTTCTTTGTTGGTATGGCATAATGGCAAAGATTGTTATAAGGCTCATTTGGTACATGATATAAAAAAGCATGGAATTACTTAAATAAAATTATAGAACTATAGCTTTTGCTGTGGTTCAGACTTCAGGACCCTGAAGTCTATAATTGTTTTCTTAAATAAAATAGCTTTGCTCTATTTAATATTACTATAATTTTTTCTTGTATACAATACCTTCAATGATGCCATTTGATTTCTGGTGATGGAGGTTCAAAAATTT